>NC_058407.1:15397914-15616466 GCF_002201575.2 Neomonachus schauinslandi | reverse complement strand
AGAGTAAGTCAGAAAACATCCTTGAGAACTTAAAACAGATCACTCCAACACCCAAGGCTTAAATGTTTGTTTCTAAACCACTAAGAGTTTTACATTAATAATGTGGAACAACAAATGGATAAGAACATAACTTTTAAAAGCTTTCATAAACACCAGTAGGGATCTTAAGTAAACCTACAAAGGTTCTTGAACCTACCGCTACATAGAAAACTGAAAATTAAATGGTCGTTTATTTCATGCACTATGATTTAAGGTATATTTGTTGGTATATCCGGTCAAATGTCATAATCAGCAAAAGGGATTTTTAAAAGAAACTCCAAAGTTAATAGATGAACACTAAACAATGATCTAAATAATGGTATTGGAGAACTTGTTTCCTGCTATTTGAAAGAAATTATTGCTTCATTGCTAGTTTATATTTCTAATTTATCTTCTATAGTCATAGGCTCTGCTGTGCTTTGTACCTGAATTTCTAAATACAGACTTTAGTTTACTTTGTGCTTGCATATTTATTTTCAACCTTGCTTGTCTTTAAAATTGCTTGAGGAAAAATGGTTGTAATTTCTGCCACCTGGTAGATTTTATCTCATCAAGTTTGTTTTAAACTTTGAACTATAACTTTATTCAGGGGAGGCTTTTGCAAGGATGGCAGAGAAGTGTACAAATGAATGGTTAGTTATAGAGGTTCTTGTTGCAATGAACTTGCCATTTGATGATACGTACAGCTGTACACTTGAGTCTTTTCCAGTTTATTTGCGTAGACTTAGCAGCTTGACCTGTGAAACCGTACTGGTTCACTTCAAGAAACTACAGTTGATACATACACTTGGAGGCGTCTGTTATTCAATGTATCTTTTGAGTGGGAATTTGGCACAATGAGGATGAACTTGTGTGACCCACTTGAATGACTGATCTAATAATGTTGACATGAATCCTGTACTTAGTGAAATGTCAGATAAAGACGACTGGTGATTAATAAAATTTTTTTTGTATTAAAGGAATGGGAAAAGAATACATAAATCTGTTAATAAAACACTATGATCTACAAAAGATGAAATGTTTCATAAAGATCTAAGGAAATAAAGGAAATTTAAAGGAAAAACAGGGCAGTCTTAGAATTTTTATAGTTCAGAAAGTACTGTAGTCAGTTTTTAATTTTTGATACTAATGCACAAACATGACAAAACATCTTCGAATATGTATTTTGATACCAAGACAATGAAATGCAAATATATTTTAGTCAACTCTGATGAAGATTAAAAATGCGGATTTTTAGGTTTTACCCCAACTTTCTGAATCTCTGCAGGGTGGGGCCCAGGACTGCAATTTAACAGCCTCCACAGGTGATTCTTGTCTACCATTTGGGATCTGATGGAGAAGTAGAGAGCACTTTACTCTGTCCTAAGTAACTATGGAACCAACTTGCACCCCTCACTAGACAGAAGTGACTCAAAGAGATGGGAAACAGTTGGAGGAAGGTAGAAAATGGATATATACTGGGTATCTACTTACCTGCCAGGTGCTGTCCATACATTATCTGATTTAGTCAGTGCTGGGGAAGTACCTCTTTACAAATATGAAACAGGCTTTCCGTGTTAGCAATTTCCCATTATCACTTTTTTTTTTTTAAGATTTTATTTGAGAGAGAATGAGAGAGAGAGAGCACATAAGAGGGGTTAGGGTAGGGTGCCTGGGTGGCTCAGTCGTTAAGCGTTTGCCTTCGGCTCAGGTCATGATCCCCGGGTCCTGGGATCGAGCCCCGCCTCGGGCTCCCTGCTCCGCGGGAAGCCTGCTTCTCCCTCTCCCACTCCCCCTGCTTGTGTTCCCTCTCTCGCTGTGTCTCTCTCTGTCAAATAAATAAAATCTTAAAAAAAAAAAAAAAAGAGGGGTTAGGGTCAGAGGGAGAAGCAGACTCCCCGCCGAGCAGGGACCCCGATGCGGAACTCGATCCTGGGACCCCAGGATCATGACCTGAGCCGAAGGCAGTCGCTTAACCAACTGAGCCACCCAGGCGCCCCCCATTATCACTTTTGAATTCGAGTAAGTCACAACTTCTCCAGTTAATATCCAGAAACAGAAATGGGGCTACTCAGTAGCCAGTACTTCATTCTGCTGTTGGCAGTCAGTGCTGACTATACGCTTGATTTCCCAGGCTAACTTGAGTTCCCTGGAAGTCTTATAGGTAATCATTTATTTTGGCAGCTAATTACATTTTGCCACAGGAATGAATTTAGTGTAAACTGTTGAAATAATTTTGTTATTAGAGCCTTTTTTTTTTCCACGGAGGAAATAAAATCTGACTCTAGTGTTTTATGTAAGGCTGTCTCTCCTTGCTATATTGTTGATTTTGAAGATTTCAAATTTTATTCTAGGAAGACAGAAATAAGAATGCAATTATGGAAAAAGGCAGAAAGGTTCAAGGGCTAAAAACTAATGGAATAGGATTTGGTCTAAGGGAAAATAAAGTCCGTAGACTATGTTTGGCCATGATGGCCAAATTTTCTAAAAATTTAATCTTGTCAAGTCAGAGTAAGCTACACATGTATTTCTATAACCGTGACTGCCTCTGGTTTTCCACGCCTGGACCTGAGCACAATTTTGCTAATGTACTGCCTAGGCTTTTTACAAATTAATGGCCACTCAACCCTGCCAAACTTTCTTATATACCCTCTTGTATGTTCATTTTC
The DNA here is from genome assembly GCF_002201575.2 of Neomonachus schauinslandi. Lineage (NCBI taxonomy): Eukaryota > Metazoa > Chordata > Mammalia > Carnivora > Phocidae > Neomonachus > Neomonachus schauinslandi. The sequence goes on along the minus strand of NC_058407.1, from coordinate 15,613,779 downwards.
TTATTCCTCAAAACAACACTTCTCTTTCCAGCCCTCCTGCAGTACTCCCCTCCCATCCTACTGCCCTTTGTAAGAGGCAACCTGACAGCAACTCTCCTCTCACACCACTTACCCCATCACCCTGCCTGCATCCGTCCCCATGCTCTGTGGACCAGGACTACGATCTCTGCTCTGATCCCAAGTCAGTCCGCTATATCCTGCAGTTTTTCCATCTCATCCCTGTCTCTCTCCTGGGTCATATTCATCAGCATATAAACATGTTCTGGTATTTGCTTTCTTTAAAGAAAAATTATGCTTAATCTTACAACCATCATTTTCCTGCTTCCCTTCGCAGTATTTTTGAGAAACTTTATACAGTCTCTGCATCTTACTCATCTCCTGTTCTCGAGACCCGCTCCAGTTTCCTTCTTACCTTTCTCGTTGCACCAGAATCGCTCTTGATAGGGCAACCAATGATTTCCTTTTTGCCAAATCCATTGGTCACTTATCTGTATCTTAATTGACCATCCCATGGCATTCAATATTATTGGACATGCCCTCTTTTCTCGGCAGACCTCTTTTGGTCAACTCCTTCCAGGTGTGGCCAGCCACTACTACAAATCTATAATTATTTCTGGGCAATCTCATTTAGAGTCGTAGCTTTTATTAAAGATTTTATTTGACAGAGAGCGAGAGAGGGAACACAAGGAGGCTTCCTGCCAAGCAGGGAGCCTGATGCGGGGCTCGATCCCAGGACCCTGGGATCATGACCTGAGCCGAAGGCAGACGCTTGACGACTGAGCCACCCAGGCGCCCCTAGAGTCGTCATCATTGAAACACAGATGATCCCTGAATATCTATCTCCCATTCTGACTTCTCACAGTTCCAGACTTTGCCATTTGCCTGTTTGACATCTCTGCTCAGATATTTAGTAGGCATCTCAAAATAAAATGAACTAGAACTAAGGTAACCATATAAATGTATAATCTGTTCCAAACTAGGCCACTCCTGAGAGTGGAAGATAAGCACACCACTGATAATTATGTCAGGACAACAAGCGAACTTTTCATAGCACATTTCATCTGGGATATAGACCCAAGTCGTCTTCCTCACCACCAGCTCTGGAACACCACTTTCTTTCCAAAGGTTCCAAAGGTTTCCCATCACACTTAGAACAAGATCCTGTTCCTTAGATGGACAGGTGACACTCATCCTGTCCCACTCTCCCTGACACTCAGTCCTGCCCCAGCTGTTGCTGCCTGCCATTCTTTTGCTCAAACAAACGTTCCTGTTTAACTTTGGGTGACACCCTTTCTGTGCCTCCATCTCACTTGTGTAGCAGTAAATGGCGGTACCCAACTCTAAGGGTTCTAAGTACAGCATGCCTGGCAGTCAGTAGGTGCTACTTGGGAGTATCATTCACTACCCTAAGGAACCAAACATTTGGATAGTGAGGGTTACTTGCATTTGCTTACTGAATAAAGACATGGCCAGCATTTCTAATAGGTTTTTCATTACTTAAGAAAAGGCCATGCACACGTAGGATACAGATGTTTGTCAGAGTCAACTGTCTGGTTGTGTATTTGTTACAAAATTCAAACTCCACAGCTGAAAGTGAGCCAGTCTTTATCTGTATAATGTTTATCTTGGACCAAGATTTAGAAGTAGAAACTTGGAATGCTACTAAAATCAGTACCAACCATCACACACTTTCCCGTTCAGAGCCAGACCTGGATTTTTAGAGTTTTCTAAAAAGCTGCTTACTTCAAATGTATATAAATTAGATCACTTCAGGAGCACCTGGGCGGCTCAGTCGTTAAGCGTCTGCCTTCGGCTCAAGTCATGATACCAGGGTCCTGGGATTGAGCCCTGCACTGGGCTCCCTGCTTGGCAGGAAGCCTGCTTCTCCCTCTGCCTCTGCTTGTGTTCCTGCTCTCGCTATCTCTGTCAAATAAATAAAATCTTAAAAAAAAAAAATTAGGTCACTTCATATTTAAGGAATTTTACATAAAAATCCCTAAGTTTGTTGTTGGTACTCCTTTGGCATGTCAGGTAAGGATATGGCTTTTCTTTTTAAAAGACTCCTTTATTTATTTGAGAGAGAGAGAGCATGCAAGAGGGGGACAGGGCAGAGGGAGAGACTATCCAAGCAGACTTCCTGCCGAGCATGGAGCCATGAGATCAGGACCTGAGCTGAATCCAAGAGTCAACACTCAACCTATTGAGCCGCCCAGGCACCCCACGGTGTGGCTTTAAAGCAATCCTTTTTCTATTCACAGGTTTGAACAAAGTCAGATCATAGTAAATCTGGGCTCTGTCACTTGGCAGGACTCTCTAAGCTTGTTTCCTCATCTATAAAATGGGGAAAGTAATGAATGCACATAAAAGAGTTCTATGAGAGGAGATGGTCAGTTTTAAACTAACCACACAAGTAAGCTCTATTCTTTTTGAATGAGAAATACTTGGTTCTCAAAGGCACTCATTTATCCCAACCAAGAGATGAAATCAGCTTTTTCTAAAAAAAAAAATGTATTGGAAGTTTTCTAATTTCACTTAACACTAAGCTACAGGATTCAGACCACAGTAGAATGGTGTTTCAGAGCTGGTGGTGAGGAAGACGACTTGGGTCTATATCCCAGATGAAATGTGCTATGTAAATAAAAACATATCCATACTTTGAATTAAGGGAGTGCACTTGTCAATTTCTTAGAAATGATTCACTTATAAAGTTATCACTCTGATGTGCCATTTACTAGTACAGGAGTTTTTTGACATAGCAGTTCAAGGTAAAAATTACCAACTTATTTAAAATAAATGCAGTTTATAGTTTAAAATATAGCAAATGAGTCCGAGATTATCTACTCAGAGGTAACTTAGACACAGCTCAGAAGCTAAGTAGTTTCTTAGTGCCTATAAACTGCCTGACTCACTTAAGTCTTTGCCCCTCAGCTTCACTCTGCAATGCTAGAAAGCAGCAGCAGTCCCCAAGTTACTCTTCCACATTTAATGGTGCCACAGGGTTAAATAATGGCCTTTCTTTTTTGGCCTGAATTTTGCCAAAGTTAGCCTCAAACTCTTCTTTTGTTCCATTTAGATTTACTAGATGTCCATCCTTTATTCTATAGCCTAGGGAATTCAGTTTCCTTATCCTGTACTGTACTATCTGTGGAGTTAATTCAAGCACCATTGGTGTCTCTTTTATCTGAGCTATGGAAATTCCTTCTTTCAGTAATCCCTGAATTCTCTCTTCCAAAACTGGAACAGAATAATATAAAATGGCAGGACATTTCAAAACTAATTGCTTCAGGTCACGATCTGTGCATTTAAAAGCACTTTTAGAGAAGGTAATGCTGTTCTGTATACTTTCTGGGCAAAGTTGAAAAAGAAATCCTTTCAGTTTGGATAGAAGCTGGAGAATTTCAGAGTTTGTGAAACCTTGCTCCTGGAGAAATTCTAGTGTTTCCTTTATAGCTGCAGAAGAATTTAGCAAAATAAATGGATTTTGGCTTAATAATTTCAGTAACCAAACTTTCATGTTGGCCTCGGAGCCACCTAAATTTAGATAACTCTCTTGGAGAATACCTATCATTTGCTTATTCTTCTCAATAGGATTATGAAAAATATTAGATGCAGTTGTCAAAAATCTGCTAATGACCACATTTTTGAGTCCCAACTCTTGAAAGAACTGAATGTTCAGCTTCTGGGTTTCCTGGTCCTTAACAGTAAAGAAAGATTCTGGAAACTGTTCTATTAATTTGACTAACTCTTGCTCGTTTTTGCAGACCAACTGCCAGAGTTCTCTCTGGGTGTTAAAAGTGGCTGGACTGCAGACAATTGCTTCTGGGCAGTGTTCCAAAATACTGGCTATAGCAGCTTCATTGGCACCTAGCAGTTGTAAAACATTTGCAATTTCCTCAACATAGGTTTCATCTTCAAAAAGTACCCATCCTTTTAATCTGCGTATTTTCCTGATATCCACTGAAAATTTATAGAGCTTTTCCACAGTTCTTTTATTTTCTTTGTTTGACTGACGATCAGTTGCATAGGTGAAGCATTCTAAAGAGGGTCTGTATTTTGAAGCTGAGAGCATCTTTCTGAAAGAACACAGCCTGCAGGGCTGGGAGCTTATCAGCAATTTCCACAGCATGCCGGCAGTCCATTGGCTAATTCCCACCGTCCTGGGGACTCAGAATGTACTCAGCCTACCTGTAACAAAGAAAACATAGGTTTTAACATAAGGGGCATTGACTTTTAGAATGCAAAAATAAATCTGGGCTCTAAGCAGTAGACAGAAATAACATGGATTTAAATTAGACAGGAAAACTGAATTTTGCCAAAGTTAGCCTCAAACTTTTTGTGGAATATTACATATATACTCTTAAATAATTTATAAAGAAACTAACATACCTCTTCACAACTTAGACATCTTATACATTATAAACACATTGTCTATGTGAGCTTTGCCACAACCTTGTGAAGTAATTTCCATTTTATAGATCAGTAGCAAGCCCATGAAGAGTTCAAAGATCTCAAATGTTATTCTGACACAAATTCCCTTTCCTACAACTGTTATGTTTTTCCTTAGGAGACATATTTTACTTCTACACACACACACACACACACACACACACACACACACACACGGTTTTTAAATTTTTTTTAACATTTTACATTTTCAAGTTTATGTTTAGCTGAAGCAAACACTTATTGGGGAAGGGGAGTCATCTCTAATTTTATATTTTAGAGTAAATATTTCTGCTGAATAATTATTATCCAAAGTCAATTTATTTAAAATGAGTTAATAAGTATAAACTTGTTTTATGAGAATTATATGAAAATCTTTTTTATAAATCCAAAATTAAAGTCTTAGCCAGATAACGTGAGGAATGCTATGTGACTGCCCCAGTGGAGCAATGGGCAATCAAATTAAGTGGAATGGGGACCATACTTTTACAAGTCTAACCAGCTGTCCCCACTTGACAGCTTCAGGTCCCTAGAGATGGCTATACTGTGCCTAATGCATTATGGACTTCGGCACTATTTTCTTGTTATCTCTGGTAATGTAAACATGCCTAGTTTGTTGTTGTTGTTGTTTTATTTTAACATGTTATTTATTTAAGAGAGAGAGAATGAGAGAGAGAGAGAGAGCATGAGAGCGGGGAAGGGTCAGAGGGAGAGGCAGACTCCCCTGCTGAGCAGGGAGCCAGATGCCAGACTCAATCCTGAGACTCGATCCTGGGACTCCAGGATCATGACCCGAGGCCAAGGCAGTTGCTTAACCAACTGAGCCACCCAGGCGCCCCGCCTAGTTTGTTGTTTTAACTTTTTTTTTTTAAGACCGTATTTGAGAGAGAGCATGCACAAACGGGGGAGGGGGATAGAAGCAGAGGAAGAGGGAGAAGCAGACTCCCCAGTGAGCAGGGAGCTGACAAGGAGTCGATCCCAGGACCCTGAGATCATGACCTGAGCCAAAGGCAGACGCTTAACCACTGAGCCACCCAGGCACCCTGTTTTAACTTTTAGTAGCTGAGAGTGTTAAGTGTCGCATCCCTGCCACAAAAGCATTAACTGTTTAGCTAGTCAATAGCCTTCCCTTATTACTTGTAGGTTTGAAGGAAAGTTGAAAAAAGCCATAATCCAATCTCTGCCTTTAATAATGCCATCACCATATATGTCAAGGACTTTGCACTTTCAAGCCTGTCCTAATGCAAATAAATTGCTATTCTCTAAGGAAAAATAACAAGTAACAATGTTCTCAGTTTGGTTTACCATTTGTAATAATAGCTCATTGTTAGTGCCCATGGTGTCCCAAATAATTGTAGGCACAGTTTGTTTTACTACTGGTGGTTCAACCAGAGTTTTGTTCATATAATTCCTAATACCAGTTTCCTTTAGAGGATTCCTAATTAAGCTATTTCAAAATTTCTAGGAGGACCATGGATTTTAACAGGAAGGAGGAGATACTACATAATGAGGATGGGTACATGCAGATCTAATCTGGAGCCCCATACTCCACAGTCTTGGGCCTCACATCTGTACCACATGCTGGAAGAAGCGTGGGCTCTGTCGCCAAAATGTCCATGCTCAGTCCTGGTTCTAATTTATGGGGTCATCTTGGGAAAGTTACTTAGCCTCAGATTAAGTCAGTAAACAAGTAGTGATTAGAACAGTACCGCACAGTAAATGTTCAATAAGTATGACTACTAATAGTACCATCTGTAAAAGGGAAAGAAAGTACATAAACTTTACAGGGATACTGTGAGTCCAATACTTTGCACAGGTACATAGTAAGCACTCAATAAACAGTAGCCATTACTAGGAAAACCTGGAGCTAAAATTCTTGTACTAATACAACTTTAGATTGTATTTTACACAGAAGTACATTATTTACAAAGAATAAGTGAAAATTGTGAAAACTATTTTAAATACTTTGGTTGTCCCAAATAACTGTTTATAAAAGCAATACACTCCCACTAAAGGAAATGTGCCAAATTCTGAAAAAAATAAGGAAGTGGAAGAGTCCTTCAAAACTGTTCATATCTGATATACATGTCTGTTTTTTTCTGATTCTTGTCCCTTTTGTTTTAATTTTTTTTTTTTTAAAGATTTTTATTTATTTTTTTGACAGAGACACAGCGAGAGAGGGAACACAAGCAGGGGGAGTGGGAGAGAGAGAAGCAGGCTCCCCGCCGAGCAGGGAGCCCAATGCGGGGCTCGATCCCAGGACCCCGGATCATGACCTGAGCCGAAGGCAGACGCTTAACGATGAGCCACCCAGGCGCCCCTTGTTTTAATTTTTAAATACATAAAGCAAGGCTACCTTGTATATGAGAAATAGGGTCTTAAGCTCAGCCTACAATTTGAAATTGTGAAGACTCAGAATTTTTCTTGAAAATGTCTTAAGCAGGCACCACACTAAATACTGACATAATGTCTTCCAGTAAGGCTAGCACAGCAAGGGGTTCCTCAGCACTGAAGGAGATCCCGGTGTTTGGCTAAACACCAGATGAAGTTATTTGGCTTAGTGTGGGGGTTACACTATACAAAATGACAGGTTAAATGTTAGCACCACATGGACCACGGCAAGATGCTTCTGCCCAATGAGTCTGAGGGTAAAGCAGGCCGTCTCACATTTCCTGCTTACTCCAGGATGAACCATCATGTGCCCGGTGAGTTGTCCCACAATTAACGCTATCTTGCTCTTTCTTATTCTCTCTCTGATGAGCAAACACAGTTGACTGCAAAAGTGAAGAGCACAAATGTTGTGACTCCTCTATAATCAACACAAATTATATATACATTGATTTATTTTATGCACTCTAAGTATCTAAACTTGGCATAAGAACACTCTATAAACATTTAAAATGAGTACATGACATATGACAGACACACTGTAATTCTGTAATTCATTCCCTAAGAATGAGTATTTGGGCTATTTGTAGTATTTGTAATATGCTGATTATCTGTCCACATTTCATCATTTTTAGGATGAATCCCTAGGAGAATTACTGAAAAAGAGATGTGAGAACATTTTAAGAGCTAGGTTGTTAATTTACTATTCAGAAAAAAGATCTCAGTTGACCTTGTCACAAGCAGTATGACTGGTTCATCAGTTTTAATTCTGATATGTGAAAAATGAACACAATACTAATTTAACTCCATTTTCTTCTTTTAATGAGGCTGAGCTTAATGAATTATTTTGGCCATCTTTATTTCCTTTTGTGAGTTAACTATTCCTGCTTTTTTAAACAGGAATCTTTCTGTTTTTTAAAAACTGACTTATATAAATTCTTCATATATTAAAAAAAAATCCTCTTGTTTTTGGATTTTCTCCAATTCTCTTTCAGTTGTAAATGGTATATTCCAGCATTACCAAAGTGGTTACATTTTTTTATTGTGGTAAGATATAAATTTTACCATTTTTAGGTATATAATTCAGTGGCATTAAGTAAATTCACACAGTTGTACAACCTCTACCACTATTTCCAGGAACTTTTTCATCACCCCAAACACAAACTCTGTTCCCATTAAACAATAACTTCCCATTCTTTCCTCCTCTCAGCCCCTGGTAACTTCTACTTTCTGTCTCTAGGAATTTGCCTATTCTTGGTACTTCATATAAGTGGTCATACAATATTTGTCCTGTTGCATTTGGCTTGTTTCACTCGGCATAACATCTTCAAAGTTCATACACAGTATAGCACATGTCAGAACAAAGTGGTTAATTTTAAGTGGGCAAGGGTCATGGAAGTTTCCCTCTTCTTGATGATTCCTACTGCTTTTATGTACCACATGGTTAGACAAAAATTCATCCATATGTCCTTCTGTATTTTTGTTTGATTTTAAGAAGTTAGCTCCTTTAATTCACTTGAAATTTCTGTTGTGAGCTGAAAGTCTAAATAGATTATCAATAGCTTAGCTATCTCCAAGCACTGTTTTTGAGCAATCCTTTTCTTCCCCATGATTTGTGAGGTTTCCTTTACTATACATTAAATGTAGCTTTTGATTCTACCTAGCCTCTGTCCTCACTCTCCTGATATTTTGCAATTCCCTGAATGAGCCAGGAGGCTAATTTCTTTGCTGCAAACTCGGCTCCCTCTGCCAGACCATTCTAAAACAATCTCTGGGTCAATGCACTCTTGCATACCCCCGACAACGATGTCAAATCTCCTCAGCTTGGACCTCCAGCTTCTCCTGACCCCTACTCCACTCTCATCCAATGCTCTCGCCTCTACTCTGTACAAAGAAAGGAGAGCAACTCATCACACCAAACTTGTACCTTCTGCTATCTCCCCTTTCCTACAATTATACCTTTCAGCATCCAGGGTAATCCCTGCTTCTGTACTGATCCCAACCTCTCTGGCCTGAACACCTCCAGAGCCCTTTTTTCTCATATACTCACTCCTTCAGCTGTATCCTTCCCTCTGGGGCTCCCACCCTTCAGCTCAATGGATCTTCTCACTGCCACTCCAGCTAAAACCCTATTTTCTCTTACCCTCAGTTAATTCTTGCAGATCCTTCTTTCTCTCCAATTCCTCTCTTCCTACTTATATAGATCCCAATAAAGACAATTCCCATGTGATTAGAGCCAATGAGGTCTGTTCGTTCCTGTGTCTTCTGACCTCCGCAGCTTTCAGCATAGTCGACCACTTTCTCCATGAAATACTCTCTCACCTGATTTCCAGGACTTCCCACTCAGTTCTCTTCCCCCTCTTGCTACACTCTCACTTCCCTTTATCTATCTCCTTTGCAGGCTCATCTTCAAGGCTTGATTCTAGACCCTCTCCTCTTCTTACCTTACAGTTTCTCCTCAGAGATCCTGTCCTCATCCAGGGCTTCAGTTAATCACTTGGGCTTCTCTCCAACTTCTTCTCAAAATGTGATCTTGTCACCTCCCTGCAATAAACTTTTCAATGGCACTTTAGGATAAAGACATAAAACAAAATACAAATGCCTTACACCATGGTCTAAAAGGCCTCTCTGTCTGGGCTCTGTCACTACCCAAATCTGTGCCCATCTGCCCCACCCCCAACCCCACCAGCCACACCAGTTCTTTTCAGTCCCTGGTGCTCTGCCTGTGCCCACCACAGGGTCTTTGAAGGCTAAGGGCTGTTCCCCATGCCCAAAGTGGCCCTAACTCCTAGGTCTGAGGGTCACTCTCTCAGGGAAACTTCCCTGACCATCTTGAATAGACTAAGTCTCCTGTCCCCATTATAGGCTCTCATGGCACCAGAACTGCTCCTCTGTGCCACCTGTCATAGCCGCAGCTGTTCATGTGTTGTTTCTGTCTCACCCTCCAGGAGGGCAGAGACTCATCACCACCATGTTCCAATGAATTGCTTCCCTATCCTTCACTTCACTGGCATTGCTGACTCTAGGAGGCATTCCTGGACAAGGAGGATCTTTGTGTGTGCTCTTCCACTGCATCTTGCTCTTAACCTTACTGTAGCACTTAACCTCCTGTAAAGTTCTTCATCCATTCAACCAGTGGTTTTTCTTTTTTCTTTTTAAGCTCATGCTGTGTTGTCAGGCATTACGTTAGATACTAGCTGTTCCGCCACAGTTTCTTCCTAACTTTGGATCACAGACCCACTGGAGAACCTGGTAAGAGCCAGAGCCTCTTTCCAAAAAGAAAAAAAGAAAAGACCTGTACTCATAACATTTGCAAAAGATTTTACCAGGATTCATGGGCACCCTGCAGCCCAGCTGTAAACAACCTGTACTAGATTGCAAGCACTGGGAGGGCAGGGTCTGAGTTCTGTTCTTCTCTGTCCCTTGTACCCAGCAAAGAACTTGGTCCACAGAGGAACAAAATAAGTATTTGTCAACTGAAACTGAATGAACAAATCCAGTTCATGAGGCAGCCTAAGGCAGTGTGTAAAACTGTGGTCTGTATGGACTTAATTCCTGGTCATTGGTTGTGTTGTGATGTGGGAAAGTCACATCATCTCTCTGTGCCTCAGCTGGAGTGTCAGGAAAATAGGGACACTACATTCTGGGTGACTGTGAAGACTACATTGAGTTAATACCATAACCACTTACAGAGTACTCAGAAAAGTTATTAAATCACCACAAAAACCCATTTTAAAGATGAGGAAACAGATGCAGGTAAAATAACCTGCCCAAGGTTGCTCAGCTAACAGGGCAGACCTTGGATTCAAACCCAACAACTTGGCTCCAGAGTACAGCTCTTACCCTGTGCCCTACACAGCAATGCTCTGGGCAAATGTTTGTTAAATCACAATGTGGTCTATTCCCAGATACTTCATGCTTCTTAAGCATTCCTGAGGAGATAAGTTCACTTCTGGAATATGCAGTTTTCGTACTTAATACAGTCTGCTCTACAACATCAGTAATAATTCAATTAAGTTCTACTTTTATAACATGTATGATCTGCTGACAGTTTCAAATTAACCCTAATGTTTATAAATAAGTAAAAAATGAGGACCGAAAGAAGATCTCGGGGAATGATTGACAGCCACACATCCATCTTGTGGGGCCGGCGCTTGTCCAAAGGAACTTCTGACCTCCGGCGCCTGGGCATGTGCCCAGGCCAGGGAGGCTGAGCGGCCGGCGGGGAGTCCCGTTTCTCGGTGCGCGACCCCGGACCCCGGCCTGTCGGCCGCTTTGTTGCTGGTGAGGCTCCCCCCCCCCGGGGGCGGAGAAAGGGGTGCGACTCACCTGTCCACTCCGCGCAAGACGCACTGAGTCCCGGGTCCCCGGCTCCGTCCTTCCTCCCTCCCCCCCGCCGAGGTTCCCCGTGGCCTGCCGTCTTCCCGAGGCCTGGGAAGAGGGGACAAGGTCCCAAGACTAGGGTCCCAAGAGGGCCGCTCATTTCTCCCAGCACTGCTGTCCCGGCCCCCTGCCCCTCTACCCGCAGCCAATCACGGCACAGGACACCCATGAGCCCGCAGACGGACGCCCCCTCAGTCCCAACTCAGCCAATCAAGGTGAGGGACGCAGGCCACGCGACCCTCACGCAAGGCGGGGCTGCGCGACGGAGGCGGGCCAGCGTGGGAATCAGCTTTCCCGGAAACAGCCGGGTGCAGCAATTATTGAGCCTGGCATTTTCACACCCTTTCCTTGCCAGCAAGTTCCGGTCGTTTTGTCCCTTGGGGAATGTCACTAGCCCATAAGAGAAAACGTAAAAGTAACTCAGAAACCGCTGTATCTTGAAGCTATAGCCATTCAGAATTCCCCAAATAATTCGATAGGTAAAGAACTAATTTACAAAAAAAAAAAAAATGTAGTTCAAAAAACAAAAAACCTCTTTGGAACATAGCTAGCCTTACTGCTACCCCTCCCACCCACCCCCAGTAGTGAGCGACTGTGTCTGATATGTCTTTAAAAGCCTCCCCCTGCCACTTTCGCCTAAATACTTGCCTTTTCCGATAAACTGTCCAGTGGTTTACATTCTAATTATTACCAGTGATGCCAACCTCATAAATTTCTCCTTAAAGCCAGTCCGATGTCTATCCCATTTATTCTTATATTTATCTATCAAACAACAAATACTTATGGTATGCCTATTAAGTTCCAAGCATGTGAAACAGCAATGAGAAGACAGCAGTGGACAAGACAAGGGGGAATAAAGTACATTCCCGGTCCTGATGCAGTTTACATGTAGGACAGCGAAGGACAAAGACATTAACAACCAATAACATGATTAATCCCAACTAGAGTTAAATGTTTCCAAAGACAGGGTGCCCCGACCCTGCCTAGTTGTCCTATGCTCCTGTATAGAGTTGGGAGTCGGGAAAGCTGTGATTTTCCCAGGCTGGAGATCTCTCCCTTCATGAGTTTCATAGCACACTGTGCACAGTTCTAACACAGCCTGAACACACACCACCGTAATTCTTCCAGCCTGCCCTCTCACTTTGTGAACTCCTTGTGGAAACTTATGGATTTATTTTCCTATGAACAATATCTGGCACATTATAGGAACCCAGGAAATGCTAATTGGAGCCTAGCCTTAATATTCAGTTTGTGCTCAATAGGCTTTTTGAGATGGACTGACATTTGCACTTTAATTAAACTGAGCAGCAGCAAGAATCCTAGCTCTTTATCGCAAGATCAACTCTGATTTCCAGGACATTCTAAAATTAAATGAGTACCTCATGTATATGAGGCTAGGGCTGCTTGTCCAGTAACCCTTCTCCTTCTGAGTTATCCTTATATAAAAATCCTATTATTCATGGCTTTACTGAACACTTTTTCCTGCAATTCAAGGATCTGGGACCTGGATTAACCAAAATGTTTCACTGCATTAGGAAAAGGGAATTAGAGTAGGATACAGAGAAGGGAAGGCAGTCAAGGAATGTAAACTCAAGCACTTTAGAACTGCATGCTGCAATCACTGGTCAGGAGGAAGGGAGCAGACATGTACACTAGGGTGCTGGCAGCTTAGCTTGTACAAGGGCTCCACATAGTTGTATAAGAAATGGTAATACATATGATCATGTGCATTGTAATCAAAACTTGAAACTGACCAAGTCAGCTATGCCAACTGTATTAAATAAAGGCTACCTAAAGTTTTTTCCATTCCAAGTATTTAGTGAATTTCTAGGACCACACAATCAGAAAAAAAGCACTTGGATGGAGAAATGGAAAAAAGAAGTATTATGGATATTACCTATAGGAAAATTACAAACATATTTGAAATTGTGGGAAGATCCTGAAGTTTCTAGTACTTAAGAGATGTATTAAAAATATACTGTTATGGGCTGCATGGGTGGCTCAGTCGGTTAAGCTTCTGCCTTCGGCTCAGGTCATGATCTCAGGGTCCTGGGATCAAGCCCCATGTCGGGCTCCCTGCTCAGCGGGGAGTCTGCTTCTCCCTCTCCCTCTGCTGCTCCCCCTACTTGTGCTCTCTCTCAAATAAATAAATAAAATCTTTAAAAAAATATACTGTTATCAGTCTTTTATATCCCAATTTTACTAATTTATTTCAAGTGAATGTAAAAGCATAAAAACTTTGCATGCGTTCTTTCAAAAGTTTGGTTTCCTCAACTCAATTTTTCCAAGTTGCATAACAGAACAGGTTTTGTTAATAAGATTTCAAGATACATTTCCTGAATGAATATAAGGTCTTAAATCCCTCAACCACCAGCAGGGTTTTCAGAAACTAACCCTTCTGGTTAGGGGAAAACACTGTATTCAAATATCTGCTTACCTGAAATACACTAATACCTGTCTTTCCCTTTCAGTGATTCTTTTTAGTTACAATTTAGACCAAACTGAAAAAGCTTTCCAAAAAACCCCCTAAAAGCCCAAATCCCCCTACATTTAAAAGTAAAGTATCAGTGTCTATGCTGAAACAATGTTCTTTTACTAAAATATTTATTCACATTGAAACTGAATCTTTTAGGGGCGCCTGGATGGCTCAGTCTGTTAGGTGTCCGTCTTGATCTCTGCTCAGGTCTTGATCTCAGGCCCATGAGTTCAAGCCCCGCATTTGGCTCCACACTGGGCGTGGAGCCTACTTAAAAACAAAAAAAACCTGGACGCCTGGGTGGCTCAGTTGGTTGGGCGACTGCCTTCGGCCCAGGTCATGATCCTGGAGTCCCGGGATCGAGTCCTGCATCGGGCTCCCTGCTCGGCAGGGAGTCTGCTTCTCCCTGTGACCCTCCTTCCTCTCATGCTCTCTGTCTCTCATTCTCTCTCTCAAATAAATAAATAAAATCTTTAAAAACAAACAAACAAAAAAAAAAAAACAAAAAAAACCCCAAAAAAACCCTGAATCTTTTATTCCCCTGGATGATGATGGCAAATCCCAGGTCTATGAATTTCTCAATGCTGTACAGTACAATCAGGTCCAAAGAGTAGGTTGCTAAATAGAAGCATCATGAAAAACAATTAAAATATCACTCCTTATTAACAGTGGTGAAAGAAGATAAAACATATTTTTTTTCTTTTCTCAGTAATGGAACTTATCAATCAGTGTTAATTCATTATTCAGGATGCTTTTTAAAATGGGTATCATATAAAAAATATGTTACTGTTTTTGCATTTTAGACTCAAATTATTCTTAAGTTACCTTTAAATACAATTATCACACTGAACATCTATCACAACTAAGAGTGGGAAAATAAAAAAAAAAACACTGGTTATAATTCCAAAAGGAAAAAACTAGCCTACGAGAGACAGGAATGGGATAATAATAGTAATGAGAATAACAACAGCTAACCACAGCTGTAGCATACAGTTAGGTAGACTATGCACTGCACAATCCAGGGAGCTATAAAGCATGGCAGCCCTGCAGCTAACACTTATCGACTAACCTGCCACATGCCAGGCACTGTTATGAGCACTTCATATGTAGTATAAAGCAGATACTACTCTCATCCCTATATCATAAATAAGAAAAAAAAAAGGCACAGAAGGTTAATAACTTGCCCAAGATCTCAAATGAGTGGCAGAGCCAGGTCTTTGACTCCAGAGCTCACATTATTAACTGTAGTGACTAACTCATAGTCATAAGCCCCATTATCTGAAATAACCTCTTTGGTTTTAAATCTTTCTTGCAGATAGGTATTATAAAAAGTATAAAGCATTTGGAAGTTAGTAATCTTATTTGGAATAATTTTGAAAAATACTATATTACTAAATAAATGGGAGCTGTTCCTTCATCCAGAATGGTTACATGTGGTTTATAGACTCTGTCTCTGATTTGTAATCACATCTCACAGAACAATGCTCTCCCCCTTAACTAAAACAAAAACTTAAAAAGAAAAGAAAAAACAACCACCACCAAGTACACAAGATTCCATATATGCATATACTTTAATAACAAGGTCACTTAGCTGTAAATGAACAAAGGGAGACAAAGAGAACTTAACACATGATACTTCCACAGATTTGGGTCAAAACAGGCATACATGAAGATTTAAAACATATACTGTCTATGTTAACAGAGGCTATAACTACCAATTTTGATTGTGCACATTTTCTAAAACATTATTATCAAAGACTGTAAAGTTAGATCAAACAATGATATCAAGAAAATTTTGCTCTAAAATTTTAACAAAGTCTTTTAAGAAAGTCTAAAAACCTATTTTCCCACATTGACTCTCAAAACTTTTTTATATCAGAATATCAGTTTGCCACTTTAACTTTTACCATACATGAAAAATTATCAAAAATATATGGATGGGTCTATATTAATTGTGACTATTTATATTTACATTAAGCAAAACTTTTACCAAGTTATTTATATACAAATTACCATTTGTCCTATGTGAAATTCATTAAAAAGTTTAAAACTATAGAAATGTCATTAGAAACAATGCATTTCAAAATGTAACTGCTTTCCATCAATGAAGAACATTTTAAAATAATTTAACTGAAAAAAGTAGTCAACTCCCCACCAATTTCAGCTGCAACAGTATTCCTCCTGAATGTTTTCTGTGATTTAAGGGGGAAAAAAAAAAAACTGGGTAAAGTTTGACTGCAAGGAATTAAATGATAAAAATTTGATGAGTGTTTACTGATCTTATCTTCAACAAATGTACAGTCTAATTAGGCTTGGTGCTAAAAAAACCCAGCAATTTTTTTAAACTTTTACTTTTTATTATTGCTGTTCATATATATATTACTACTGAAGTATAACTGACAGACAATATTATATTAAGTTTCAGGTGTACATCATACTGATTCAACAATTCAATACGTTACTCAATGCTCAACATGATAAATACAGTTAGCAGTAATTTAAAAATTGCAAACAGTTTAAGATAACTGAAGAAACATGTCTTTTAAAACTGGTAAATGTACTGTTTTAGATACTTTTCATATAAACTTAAATCATAAAATAGTATCCCACATCCAATTCAACTGAATATAGCCATGGCTTTTTGATACCTCTAAAAAGGGCCAATATTTAAAAAAATTGAACTATTCCTGAACTGGAAAGAATTTAGATTTCAGAAGTATCACAACAGATAAAAGAAACTTAGAAACATTTAAGAGGCAAAGATTTGGGGAAAAGTTCATAAAGAGATTATGTTAATACCACTAAAATAAAAAGTCACTTTAATTGTTTTAAACTCATGGTCACATAGTAAGGAATTGAAAAAGAGAGTTTTTTCTGAGAAAAAACTTGAGCACAACATTATTACTTTTTCAGATTTAAAGATCATCAATTAAGATGACCATAAAACTAAGTGCAGCAATTTGTCCAGTAGAGATTAACTTCTCTATCTAAGAATTAACTGATTTTGTAACAATCACTGAAAAATTTAAGCCTCAGTTTCTCTAGTTTGAAAAAAAATGATTAGCTCCATTTTGGAAACCTGTCTTAATTTATGTTGATCACACACTACACTAAAACAAGAAATAAAGGTGTAAAATATTTACCTAATTAGTGCTCTGTCGCTGGACCTTAGGACCAATACTCTGCGTGTCCTCTTCCTCGCTAGGACGTTTCCCAGTGCTGAGACCAGTGCCCATGGAGCTTCTTCCTACATATTTAAAAAAATGTATTTTTTTTAAGTGTATGTTTAATATAGGAATGGTAAAAAGAAAAGTATGCTCAAATGCTTCATTCTTACCTTGCTTTAATAGATGAGTTTGCTGACTGTCTCCATGAGCATAATGTAAAATGCCACCTCCTTGAGAGCAACCTGTTAGTATTTAAAAATACTTAAATTACTTAAATTTACTTAAAATTTAGTAAAATTACTTAAATCCCAAGTCGTATGTATTAAGACTACAAATCTAATTTTTAGTTAACAGTATTAAGGGCATTTATGCTTTTTAGGACTAAACCTCAATCCTTCATATGAGCCAAAAATCACATGCCCAAATCAGGAAAATTTAAACATAGGGTCATAGAAATGTTGACTTTTGGTTCAAAGGCAAAATCACTGATAATCATTTTCTAAAAAACATTCCTTTACTGAATAACAATTAGACACTTGACCATGGAAGCAAAATATAGAGCGACAGTGAGATATATATCCTCCTTTCACCTCTTGTCCCTTTATTCCACATTCTTCCCTCAATGCCTGTCCAAAACATATGTCCTTGGAGAGAAGTGAACGAGGGTCTGCCAGATGAGAATTAAACAATTCAAATCACACAAAGAGGAGGAAATACAATGTGGCAGTTACCTAGCCTAAGCAATTACATTAACCCTTCTAAAAAGAAACAATGTTACAGGAGAATGGGTTGGCACAGAAAGTAGGTTCTAGAGAAACATTTTTGTCAGTGTGTCCAGATTATGGACAAATATGAACATTCTAGCTCCTACAGAGAAGTCACCTCATGGTCTGAAAAAGGCAATCTACTTATTTTTTATTGTAATTTCATGCTCATCAAGTTCCTCTGGATAAAGAATTCAGCTTTTCAGGTACTCAAAATTGGGAAAGTGAATGCCCTGATCAGGGATGAGGGCTTCCATCACTGGAAAGGGATACCTCCACCATAAATAATAAACTAGTGTTCCCTGTTGATACATATTTTTTAAAGATTTTGTCAGAGAGAGAGGGGGGAGAGAAAGGGAGGGAGAGGGCACGAGGAGGGAGAGTGGCAGGCAGAGGTAGAAGCAGGCTCCCCCGTTGAGCAAGGAGCCCGATGCGGGACTCAATTCCAGGACCCTGGGATCGTGACCTGAGCCGAAGGCAGACGCTTAACCAACTGAGCCACCTAGGCGACCCTGATATTTTTTTTTTAATTTTTTTTTTAAGATTTTATTTATTTATTTGACAGAGAGAGAGATCACAAGTAGGCAGACAGGCAGAGGGAGAGGGAGAAGCAGGCTCCCCGCTAGGCAGGGAGCCCGATGTGGGGCTCAATCCCAGGACCCTGGGATCATGACCTGAGCCGAAGGCAGATGCTTAACCGACTGAGCCACCCAGGCGCCCCCCTGATATTTTAAATCACATGGTTGGGGTGTGTGTGTGTGTGTGTGTATTTATGTATGTATGGATGGATGGATGGATGGATGGATTTAGGGGGTAGTGCAGAGGGTGAGAATCTTAAGCAGGCTCCACAACCAGTGTGGAACCTGATGCAGGGCTCAATCTCATGACCCTGAGATCATGACCTGAGCCAAAATCAAGAATCGGATGCTTAACTGACTGAGCCACCCAGGCGCCCCTAAATCACACGAGTTTTAAACTTCTAGTCTGCCAGTCACAGGATGGTCACCTCTAATTATACTAAAAACACTCAGTTCTTGGACTTGTTGAAGGTCAGATTCTGGACTATAGCAAATTCACCACTGAATGGTGCTATTCCTGGTTTTACCATCAGCAGGGCTTCCCCTAATAGTGATAATTGTTGTCTTGCATTACTGTACAAGATTATTTAACACTTCACACAACAATGTGAACGTACTTAATTCCACTGAATTGTACATTTAAAATGGTTAAATGCTAGGCGCCTGGGTGGCTCAGTTGGTTAAGCGACTGCCTTCAGCTCAGGTCACGATCCTGGAGTCCCTGGATTGAGTCCCACATCGGGCTCCCTGCTCAGCAGGGAGTCTGCTTCTCCCTCTGACCCTAACCCCTCTCATGTGCTCTCTCTCATTCTCTCTCTCAAATAAATAAATAAAATCTTTAAAAAATAAAATAAAATAAAATAGTTAAATGCTAAGTTTTATGTTTACATATATTTTGCTATCAAGAAAACTTCAACAGGGGCGCTTGGGTGGCTCTGTCGGTTGAGCATTGGACTCTTGGTTTCTGCTCCAGTCATGATCTCGGGATTGAGCCCTACATCGGGCTCCCCACTCAGCAGGGAGTCTGCTTGGTATTCCTTCCATCTCCCTCTGTCCCTCCCCCTGATCACATACACACTCTCTCTAAAATAAATAAATTAAAAAGAAAGAAAGGAAACTTCAACAAATACATTTTTGATTATCGTATTTAGTCATACCTTATACATTTGTTGAGTGCTCCTTTATGCTAGAGATTATACTAGGTACTAGGGATACAAATATTACTAAGACATGAAGTCTTGTCTTCAAGGGGCTCACAGTCCAAGTAGAAGGTGACAGATACATAAAATCACTAAGTACAAATAAATGTTATTATAATGGCTCTGGGATGGAAGCTGTTACAGCATACAGTGAGGACACTGAGGAAGGAAAAGTCAATTTTACTGGAAGATTCAGAGGTAGGCTAAATCACAGACTAGTCACCTCATTTTCTCAACTTCATCAATTTTATTCCTCTTCCAGTTCTAAGATAAATGAGAATAATCTCATTAAAAAAATATTGAGTGAAAGCAGCCAGATACAAAAAAAAAAAAAGAGAATACAAACTACAGGATTCTATAAAGTTCAAAAATGGGCAAAAAATTATAGTATTAGAAGTCAGGAGAATGATTACTTTTAAAGATGAGAGGGTAAATTAATAAGCTCAATAAATACATTCAGAATTTCCTTAAGATAGCAGTTTATTTCTTTAGAGAGTTAAATGATAAGCAGGCACTTAGAATCTTCCTGTGGCCCTAAATTCATGAATATCTCAACTGCCTATAACTTCCCCATAAAAATGCAGTAAACTGGGGCGCCTGGGTGGCTCAGTCATCAAGCATCTGCCTTTGGCTCAGGTCATGATCCCAGGACCCTGGAACCATGACCTGAGCCAAAGGCAGACGCTTAACTGACAGAGCCACCCAGGTGTCCCAAATAAATAAAATGTTTTAAAAAAATTCTAACTCTAAGCTACTGTGGGGGGAAAATGCATAGAAAAGATATTCAAAGGAAATACACAAAAACTTAATAGTAATTATCTCTACTGGATGGAATTGTGGGTGATTTTTATTTTTCTTTTCTATTTTTCTGAATTTCCTAAATTGTATATAGTGAATAGGTTTTTTTTTTAAGCAGTTTTGAGGTATAATTTACATAACATAAAATTCACCTGTTTTAAGTATACAGTTCAATAAATTTTAGTAAATTTACAGAGTTGTGTAATCATTTGCACAATCCAGTTTTAGAACATTTTCATGCCCATTGCATTCATTCTCATTCCTACCCCTAAACCTAAGGTAACCATTAACTTACTTTAAAGAAATGCCTTTTCTAGATAGTTCATATAAATGGAATTGTGCAGTATGTGGTCTTTTATGTCTGTATTTTTGAGGTCTATCCATGTTGTAGCATGTACCAGCATTTTATTCCTTCTTATGGATTAATATTCCATTGAATGGATGTGCCACATTTTGACTACTATAAATAAAGCTATCATAAACATTCTTATGATTCTTAAGTCTTTGTGTAGATATATATTTTCATTTCTTTTGGATAGATACTTAGGAATGGAATTTCTGGGTTATATGTTAAATTTATGTTTAGCTTTTAAGAAACTGCCAACCTGTTTCCCAAAGTAGCTGTACCATTTTACAGACCACCTCTCAACAACATATGAGAGTTCCAGTCTCTTCACATCCTCCATAACACTTGTTATTGTCTGTCATTTTTTAGGTACTTGAGTGGGTACAGGTAACAAACTCACCCCAGTTTGTCTGGGATTTTTCAAGTGTTAGCACTGCAAGTCTCATGTCTCAGGAAACCCCTCAATCCTAGGTACTCAGTGATAGTTGGTTACCCTCAGTGGGAAGTCTCTTAGTGGTTTTGATTTGCATTTCCCTAAGGACTAATAATGCTGAACGGGTATTTTTAATAGAAAAAAAATAAATAAATACAAACATATTACTATCGTAAATAGATTGTGATTTTATTATAAGAACAAAAATACTTCAAGTCATCTGTGTACAAGTTATAAAGAATCTTGCCCTTTGATATGCCTTCGGAGACACTGTAAAATAAAAGTCTACAAACAGGGTAAGTAGAGGGCATAAAGGGATATGCTTCAGAAATATCCAAGTCCTTTCAAATGGAACAGAAACTAGAGGGAAGAGAAATGCTTAATAGCATAGTCCAAATCCTCAGGATCTTTCCATAATCACTCCCATTTCCAGGTCCACAATGCTTTCTCCTTCATCTGCCTCCCCAAATGCTACCCATCCCACCATCTTCCAAGAAAACTTCTGTAGTTCTTTCAGCTCTCAATGACTGTTTCTTTTCTTATTGCATATGGAAGCAGCATCTTACAATTTATAATTTTTTTCATTTGTGTTTCTCTTCCCCCCATTTACACTTGAAAGCCTCACAGCACCTAACTACAGAGTGTGTTACAGGCAACTATTTACATGATTAGAGTACTTCAAGATTTATTAATCCTATTATATCATAAAATATCATGTGTATTTGTAAAGCAAAATTATTCCAATTTAACTTGCTACCATGGTTAGTTTTTGCAGATAACTCCAAATAATGAATACAGATTTGAGTGGACCAAGAAGCAGTATGCACCATCACTATCCATTAGTTGGGTATCTGGAACCTGTTGCTTCCTACCCTTCTGTTACCTGCCTGTTATTTATGTGCTTCACAGAACTTCTATCCCTCAAATTCCTGTATGGACAAAGGAAGCAGGCTGTGAACTGAACAAGAGATCTGACAAAACTATTGAACTGATACCCTGATGAAGTTCAAAATGTAGCTCTGAGAAGAACATTTTGGAAGTATACTGCCATCACTGACCTACTACTAGACCGCTAAGTGAGACACGTTCCAGTAAAATGCTTTATCTTATAAACACTATATATGGCATTACATTTGCAGGGGAGGCCCAATAAGAACTTTTGAACTAGTCAGACCTGGATCTGAATCTTAGCTCAACTACTTACTAACTGTGGGATCTTGATTAAGTTACCTAACCTTTCTTGACCAATTTCCACCACTACCTCCCCAGATTATTGTGAGAATGTGGCAAAAATCCCCCTGTACTGGGCATAAAGTAGATAGTCAAAATGTGAGTGCTTTGTTCCTTTCTCCTTAATCTAATTGTTGGAGTAAGAAAATATATGCTCTCAAAAGGATACAAAGTATTTCTGAATAAGAAAGGTTCAATTTTTTAAAGGTTTTGTTCTTAATATCAATTTTAAACGTGACTTTTTGGAAAAAAAATAAGCATTCCTCAAATGCTGCCTTGTTTTTAATCAAATTAATTAGCCTCATGCTATTTTGGTTAGAACCTTTGCAAATGTATACAATGATTCAAATTTCCAGTACTGGCTTCTTGACATTATTAATATCATACATTAAGAATATATGTGGCGGGCGCCTGGGTGGCTCAGTTGGTTAAGCGACTGCCTTCAGCTCAGGTCATGATCCCAGGGTCCTGGGATCGAGTCCCGCATCGGGCTTCCTGCTCTGCAGGGAGCCTGTTTCTCCCTCTCCCACTCCCCCTGCTTGTGTTCCCTCTCTCACTGTGTCTCTCTTTGTCAAATAAATAAATAAAATCTTAAAAAAAAAAAAAAAAAGAATATATGTGGCAACTAAGTATATATCATATGGAAAATCACTACAAACAAGAGTGGAAGGAAAAATTCATGTGCAAAAAGACAAAAGGCCCTATGTATGTGTATGATAAATCTTTTGGCCATATTCACAGGACCACTGACCTTAACTAATTACCTTATACCTGATATGTACCTAAAGAAAGTAAAAAATAATGAACCTTCAGAAATGGGATCTTTGAGTTTCATTTTACCCTTAAAATTGCCCTTCTCAATATCATGCAGCCATCAAAAAAAATGAAATCTTGCCATTTGCAATGACATGGATGGAACTAGAGGGTATTACGCTAAGTGAAATAAGTCAATCAGAGAAAGACAAGTATCATATGATCTCAATGATAAGAGGAATTTGAGAAACAAGACAGAGGATCAGAGGGGAAGGAAGGGAAAAATGAAACAAGATGAAACCAGAGAGGGAGACAAACCATAAGAGACTCTTACCCTCAGGAAACAAACTGAGGGTTGCTGGGGTGGAGGGGGTTGGGAGGGATGGGATGGCTGGGTGATGGACATCGGGGAGGGTATGTACTATGATGAGCGCTGTGAATTGTGTACGACTAATGAATCACAGACCAGTACCCCTGAAACAAATAATACATTATATGTTAATTTAAAAAAATTGCCCTCTTCATTCAGTTTGCAAGATCTTTACTTTGAGCTAAATTCTTTTTTTTTTTTAAAGATTTTATTTATTTATTTGAGAGAGAGAGAATGAGAGAGAGAGCACATGAGAGGGGGGGAGGGTCAGAGGGAGAAGAAGACTCCCTGCCGAGCAGGGAGCCCGATGCGGGACTCGATCCCGGGACTCCAGGATCATGACCTGAGCCGAAGGCAGTCGCTTAACCAACTGAGCCACCCAGGCGCCCTACTTTGAGCTAAATTCTACTACATGTAATGATGCTTTCCATCTCCAAAATGTCACTAATGGAATGACGGGTGTGTGTGTGTGTGTGTGTGTGTACATGTATGCTGAAAAAACATTATAGTGAGATTTAATAAAAAATATATTTGATTATTAATCTCTTTATGTGGCTAAGTACATAAATTTCCTTTTCACTTACTTCCACTGCTGCTACAACCTGGAATATTTTCTCCAGGAGAATACCCCATGAGGCCTCCATTCCCATTAGGATTAGAAGGCACTGATGCAAGAAGACCTAAAGGGAAAAAATTTCCTATTAAATTATGATCAAGATCAAATTCAAGGATAGATACATAAACACCTGCCAAAGAAACAAACCAAAGGTAATTAATGACATACCTAGTCCTCTATATCGTGAAAGCTGCTGATAGATCTGCTTCATCCTCTCAATATTCAAACGGCTTGCCTCAGCATGATTCACCATTGGTTTAGGATAATTAACTCCTATCAAACATTTGGCTACCTTTTGGATACCTTCTGGTGCATTCCAGGGATCATAGATATATTTTGCAGGGAAACCTCTTAGTACAGGCAAATAACGCCTTTTGGGAGAAGGAAGAAAAATTATTAATAAAATGAACTACAAGCAAATTATAACAAACTAATTATTAGCTATGAATGACCAAAATCAAGTCAATACCATTTAATGATTTGTTTACCTATCTCCTCATCTCTGCTGCCCAACATGAGTGGGGAAAAACTTAAGTGTTGCTTAAACATGAAAAGCTCTTCCTGGATTAGCTATTCCAAACTGAATAATAACCACCCTTGATTTACCTGATATAGTCTCCATTGGGATCTGTTCTCCTACCAAAACCAACAGGGCAATAGCAGTGAAAAAACTGTTGGAAAAAGGAACTACAAGACAGCCACATCCAACTTCCAGCATTTATGCTCCAATCTGCATCAAGCAATAATTCTTCAAATACCTTCAGAAGTAACAGTAACCAATTAGTTTGTACACATATAATTCTCAAAGCAAGCATTTTCCAGGTCTCTGTAGATCAAAAGTCAAGGGAAAGAAAATCTAGCACAGAACTGTAAAATTAAACATTCCAAAGTTAGCCTCCTTGTCAATGTTCTGTTCTGTAATGAGTTATTTCAGGGAAAGAAAAAGATCAGTAATATAAGTGAATTTACCTTTCTAGTCTTTGCTGTGTTATTGGGGGGAGGGTAAAATAATGACTCAAGTCACTGATCCAATTAAAAAAGGGAAGAAAAAAAGCAGCAAACACTTTCAAGAAAGGAAAGATGCTACCAAATAAATCACTAACAAAAACTGAGAAGCCTGGTATACTGGCCTACATATAGGGAGCACCCAAATATAAATGACTTTTAAAAATGCACTTGTGAAAAAATCCAAAAAAACAAAACAAAAAATACACTAGTGAAAAAGCACAAAAAAAAAAAAAAAAGAAAAAAAGCACTAGCATTATAGAGTTTAAATTTGGAATTCCTTGACCAAAAGGGAAACAGATTTAAAATGCCTTTTTATAAATTCATTAAGTGTTTACTATACATCCACCTCATGTACAACTTTGTACAAGGAAATACAGGAGATGCAAAAAAAAAGGGGGGGGGGGATCAGAAATGGTCCTTGGATAGGGGAAATATATGATATAGGCAGGAAGGTAAAACAAGTCCTATTATATATAACCACAAGATGATGTCACAAAATGTTGTATGCTTCACTTTACATAATCATTAAAAAGTTATGATGTTGTAGTGAGGCAAAATGATATATATTTT
Source organism: Neomonachus schauinslandi (assembly GCF_002201575.2). NCBI lineage: Eukaryota > Metazoa > Chordata > Mammalia > Carnivora > Phocidae > Neomonachus > Neomonachus schauinslandi. The sequence goes on along the minus strand of NC_058407.1, from coordinate 15,588,257 downwards.
AAATTTTATAATATAAATTCGCTATTTCTAAGAATTCTTGGGCAAATCCTTTTTTGTAACAGAAATGATCATCTATAAATATGTTAATCCAATGAGTCCAGAGTGTTAAACCTTATAGTTCCCTTGATGGCTAGGCTGGTTCATGGTTCAGTCTCTGAAATGACTTGGGGTTATAATCAAACCAGTTTTCACCATTTTTCCTGTCTGATTACACCATTCTGCTCTCCAAGAGTGTGCCTGTATTAGGGAATTAAATTCTTTACCTGCTGAAAAAAATTAGACTATAAATGAATCTAAGTAAGAGACAACTTCTAGGAATTGTTTTAATAAGTTATAGGCTCAAAATAAGACTCTGCTACATTAGTTAGAAAAATACTCACCTTCATTCCTTCTTCCCAACTAATCCACAGGTCACCCCGGGTCAGGAAGCAAGCCACTGCATGTCTGGCTAAATGGTGAATCCAACCCTCCTGACGAAGCTGTGTCATGATGGCATCAATCCATGGAAAGCCTGTCCGGCCTTCTGCCCATTTTGCTAAAGCCTCAGGATTCTTATCCCAAGGAATCTGAACACAGATGGGATTTCCTTCCATTTTATCAAAGCGTGGATTATTTGTTGCTGCTGTATAGAAAAATTCACGCCATAACAGTTGCCCATAAAGGGAAAGGGGAGGGGAACTGTTCTTCTTTACCTAAGGTTAAAAAGCAAAGAAGTATTACCAGCAATTTTTTAAAGAAGTTATTTTGAAAAATTAGCTTCAGTTTTAGGTAATACCTTTTTGTACAGATCTGTTAATTTGAAGTAAAATAGTCGACATGACAAACAACCAAATCGGAGATAAGGACTGAGTCCAGTAGGGCTAGCAAGCAGGGAATTTGCATTCATTCGAGGTCTTTCAAAGTTGGCTACCCAAGCCTGAAAACACACAGAGAGAATTATGCTGGCTAACTGTCTTTTCCATTTTAAAAGAGTATTTAAAACTGACATATTTTTTTTTAAAAAAGTTACATCGTTCTTGGGGAATAAAATTTTATTATCCCAGTCACAAACACATTTTAATAAACACAACAGAATAAAAGTGAGCATTCTTTTGTTTCAGCCATCCTCGTGTAGCACATACTCATGTGAAATAAATTATCTTCAAATTCCTAACACCAAGCTGAGAGCACTTTCAACCTGTCTCCTTGACATCGAGGTAAAGGTGAAATAGAAGAACTTTATCTTAGCTTCAAAGTTATGGTCATCAGATACCAGCTTACAAAGAAAGAAGAGAAGAGATAGTATTGGTAGTAGCTAAAGAAGAAATAGTCAGCAGAGGAGGAAAAAAATATTTAAATGAGGAGATGGTTGTTAATTTTCAAACAATTAGGTCTATGCTATTTTAACTATTTCTCTCAATTCTTCTTTTCAACAGACTATTTTTTGTTTTTAAAAAAGAGTGAAATTATTTTTTAAATGCCAGTTTGGAAATACAAGCATGACCTATATTATCATACTTTTCTTTCCAAATGCCTTTCCAAACGTGTAAGTGCTTCAGTTTCTCCGCCTGGCCATACTGCAGAGGGCAAGCCATCTGTATCAAAACCTAAAAAAAAAAAAAAAAAAAACAGAAAAAAGAAAAAGATATTCTTCTGTAACTAAAATAATTTTTATTGAACCACAATAATTGGGAAAAAATACTTCACAGAAAAATTAACAGTAGCATAAAAATTAACTGAGGGCCCTGGATAGGTCTTCACATATAAGGATATAATATGGTCTCTATTCTTTAGGACAAACATCTTAAGGTGATTAACAGATCACATTTATAGCACACATATGTACAGATTTATCACTTCTTAAAGAGTTTCTTTTAGATTTTTTTCTCCTTTCTTTCCCTCTTAATGCAAAATACTTTACATGTCAAATTAGAAGTGAGATTTTCTGAGTGATTTATTAACTCTTAAGCTTCATTTATACCTACCTAATTCTTCTAATGAAGGGACTCCATATTTCTCATCATGGTCATCAGAAAGAGGAGTTGTGCACTTTTCTATCACTTCGGAAGTAATTGTCTCTACTGGTATCTCTAGTGGTTCCATTTTGCTGATGAGAGTCTGGAATCTCTTATAAGTAAGAGGTGGTTGTCCACCATTGAGTTCTATGATCCTATTGTAGTGCAAAGTTAGTAAAGTGCAAAAAAAAAGTTAGTAAAATGCAGTTAGTATTAAGAAATGACAATATATTTTGATTGATGACTTCTGAAAATGCTTAAAATCAGAAAACAAAAATTAATTACTTAAGACTTCCAGGAGGATATAAGCTTCTCGAAACTTATTAAAATAGCTAATGAATCTAAAAATTATTCTCTTCATTTTCTAGACATCTGCTATGTGTCAAAAATATACAGCACACAAATAACAAAACCTTTAAGACAAAGGGTATTATTTAGTATCTATGAGTGAAAAAAACAAGTGGTTAAATCAGCCTAAAAGTAGTAACATAAAAATAATATATATGAAAGGTAAAAACATATTACAACACAACTCAAAGAATCTCTTAATCATCAGTAAAAACCAAACCAGACCAATATTATATTGAGGAGCAATAAAGCAAGTCTTATTAATTAGGATTCTATATACTATAGTGATAATCACTTGCTACTTTCTGTTGTGCTCATCATGGCTTTGTTAAATATGTCAGCATATGTATCTTATGGATATACTTTAAATTTCCCTCCTCCTTTTTAATGTACTGGTTCGAATCAGTTTCCTAGTATTTTGTGAAGATTTTTGCATCTATATTCATGAGAGATACTGAGTTCTCTTTTTTTATGGTGTCTTTATCTGGTTTGGTATCAGGCTAATACTGGCCTCATAGAATGAATTTGGAAGTGAAATTAAGAAAACAATCTCATTTACAACTGCACCAAAAAAAAAAAAATATCTAGGAATAAACTTAATCAAAGAGGTGAAAGACTTGTACTCCAAAAACTGTAAAACCTGACAAAAGAAATTCAAGATGACACAAAGAAATGGAAAGACACTCCATGCTCATGGGCTGAAAGAACAAATACTGATGGGATGCCTGCCTGGCTCAGTCAAAACAGCGTGCAATTCTTGATGCTGGAGGGAGTTCCACGTTGGGATTACATAAACAAACAAAAAATTTAACACAAAAGATATTGTTAAAATGTCTACACTACTCAAAGCAATATACACATTTAATGCAACCCCTATTAAAATATCGATAGCATTTTTCACAGGGCGAGAACAAACAATTCTAAAGTTTGTATGGAACCACAAAAGACCTCGAATAGCCAAAGCAATCTTAAAAAAGAAAAACAAAATTGGAGGTATCACAATTCCAAATTTCAAGTTATATTACAACGTATTAGTAATTAAAACAGTATGGTACTGGCATAAAAAGAGACACATATCAGTGGAATAGAAGAGAAAACCCAGAAATAAACCCACAATTATATATGGTCAGTCAATCATCAACAAAGGAAGAATGAATATACAATGGGAAAAAGTCTCCTCAATAAATGGTGTTAAGGGTGTGGGGCGGAGGCGGCGGAGAGGCCTGCGGTGGCAGGGAGTGGTGGGGCCGGGAGCGGGCGCTGAGCTGAGCCGGAGTGGGTGGCGCACGCCGGCGGGGCGAGCAGCCACCATGTCGGTGTTCTGGAAACTGTTTGGGGCAGGACGGGGCAAGGCCGGCAAGGGCGGCCTGACCCCTCAGGGTGCCGTCCAGCGGCTGCGGGACACGGAGGAGATGCTAAGTAAGAAGGAGGAATTCCTGGAGACTAAGATCGAGCAGGAGCTGACTGCCGCCAAGAAGCACGGCACCAAAAACAAACGCGAACTAGAACAAATATAGAATTATTTGGAACCACAAAAGGCTTGAATAACCAGAGCAATCTTGAGAAAGAACAATGCCAGAGGCATCACACTTCCTGATTTCAAACTATACTATAAAGCTGTGGTGATGAAAACAGTGTGGTATTGGCATAAAAACAGACACATAGATCAATGGAATAGAATAGAGAGCCCAGAAATAAACCCACAAATTGACCATATATGGTCAACTAAAAAATAGTAATAATAAATGGTGTTAAGAAAATTGGACAGCTACATGCAAAAGAATGTAACTGGACCATTTTCTTGCACCATACACAAAAATAAACTCAAAACCGATTAAAGACCTAAATGTGAGACCTGAAACCATAACAATCCTTGAAGAGAGCACAGGCAGTAATTACTCTGACATCTGCTGTAGCAACATTTTTCTAGATATGTCTCTTCAGGCAAGGGAAATAAAAGCAAAAATAAGCTACTGGGACTACATCAAAATAAAATGCTTCTGCAAAGGAAACAACCAACAAAACTAAAAGTCAACCTACTGAATGGGAGAAGATATTTGCAAATGACATATCTGATAAAGGGTTGGTGTCCAAAATCTATAAAGAACTTATAAAACTCAGGCGCCTGGGTGGCTCAGTCATTAAGCATCTGCCTTAGGCTCAGGTCATGATCCCAGGGTCCTGGGATCGAGCCCCGCATTGGGCTCCCTGCTCCGTGGGAAGCCTGCTTCTCCCTCTCCCACGCCCCCTGCTTGTGTTCCTTCTCTCGCTGTGTCTCTCTCTGTCAAATAAATAAATAAAATCTTTAAAAAAAAAAAAAAACTTATAAAACTCAACACCCAAAAAACAAATAATCCAATTAAAAATGGGCAGAACACATGAACATTTTTCCAAAGAAGACATCCAGATGGGCAACAGACACATGAAGAGATGCTCAGTATCACTCATCATCAGGGAAATGTAAATCAAAACTACAATGATGTATCACCCCACACCTGTCAGAATGGATAAAATTAAAAACACAAGAAACAACTAGTGTTGGTGAGGATGTGGAGAAAAGGGAATCTTCTTGCACTCTTGGTGGGAATGCAAATTGCTGCAATCACTGTGTAAAAACGGTATGGAGGTTCCCCAAAAAGTTAGAAATAGAATTACCCTAAGATCCAGTAATTTTACTATTGGGTATTTACCCCCAAAATACAAAAACACTAATTCAAAGGGATACATGGACCCCTACATTTATAGCAGCATTATTTACAACAGCCAAACTATGGAAGCAGTCCAAGTGTCCATCGATAGATGAATGGATAAAGATGTGATATGTATGTATGTATGTGTATATATACACAGTATATATATAAAAGGGAATATTATTCAGCCATAAAAAAGAATGAAATCTTGCCATTTGCAACAACATGGACAGAGCTAGAGAGTATGATGCTAAGTGGAATATATCAGTCAGAGAAAGACAAATACCAAATGATTTCATATGTGGAACATAAGAAACAAAATAAACAGGCGGGGCAGGGGAGGGGGGAAGAGACAAATCAAGAAACAGACTCTTAACTACAGACAACAAACTGATGATTACCAGAGGGGAGGTGAAGCGGGATATGGGGTAAATAGGTGATGGGGATTAAAGAGTACACTTTTACCATGATGAAAAAAATAAAATTAAAAAAAACAGTACATTTTTCATTATTCCACATACAGTTACATATAAATTGTATGTATAGAAAGTAAACACCACAAAAACTATCCTCTCTGCTTTTAGTAATTTTGTTTCAGTGTAATACTTGGAGTTTATACAAAGGGTCATAATGAAACTTGTGGACTGTAGCGATACTGCAGTGATACTAGTGAAGACACTGCTAATTATAGAACTTAAGCAAAATAAAGACCTGAGAAAAATGTTTTCTGTATATTTTTATATGATGAATTATATATGGTAAATATTCACATTCAATCCACTAACCAATCCAATTATATGCATAACACTAAATCTCCCACTTAGATGCATGCAACTGCTCTTAAACTATTTTGCCTCTGATGGGGTTTGGGACAGGTCACCCCAAAATATGTCACTTTGGCATATTGATTACTTTGAATTAAAATTACTTAAGAAACAGTATAAGGAGGACACTCTGACCCTGCTCTGTCTCCCTGAAAGCAAGAAATAAATTCTCTATGTGAAGGGTACTTTCCCAGAACCTGGAGAGTAAAAGGTATCCTTATCATCAGAGACAGGTTAATTCAGGCCTGAGAAGGCTGTATAAACTTCATACATTTGCTACCCTAAACCCAAACTTACTTGTCTTGGCATTTCTTCACTAACTTACTTTTTTTTTTTTCTCTAAAAGGTGTAAAAGCTGCCTGCTTTGCTCATTTCTTTCAGTCTTATATCCTGGACATATGAATTAAATTTATTTTTCTCCTGTTAATCTGTCTTAAGTCAATTTAATTATTAGACCAGCCAGGAAGTTAGAAGGGAAAAAGGGAAAGTCCTACCCCCTACCCTCACCCCAAATATACTTCCTTCTTGCTATCAGCTTCCTACAGTTAAGAAAACTGGTAAACTAGAAGGCAAGTTTATTTTCAAGAGATATAGGACTTCTGACTTAACAGCAAATAAGACCCCTGCCTGAAATCAAACCACAGTTTTTCCATACATTTGGAAAAGTAGAATAAAATTAACTAGTTTTTCATGTAATTTACAGAATTAGCTTTATTAACTAGATAAAATGAGTAAATAACTAAAAGCAAAATAATTTAAAAGGTGCATAAATTATGAGATTTTAAGTTCAGCACTTGTGAAGACAACAGTATGCCAAAAGTTACTAAGTTAATCTGTGAACCTTCAAAACTCAAAGCATATAATAATTCCTAAATTTAAACTTGACCACAGAATCTTTTTTAGACAAAGCATCACCAAGAAATGGTATTTCAAGAAATATACTTTGAGAAATAAGATATTATGTCACTGTTCAGAGGACTACAGCTATAGAAAGTAGTATTACATACAGTTGGCAACTGGACTTAAAATCCAGATCGACAAGATAAACACACATGAAATAAAAAAACTTCATACAATCATACTAAATATACCACAGCATTTCATGGTTTTGTGTCATATAAATATGAAATTAATATTGCTAAGAGCCCAGAAAGGTAAGACCACAGGCTGAGTTAGAATAGTCAAGGTAAATTTTGTGATACTCTTAACAGTTTGAAACTGAAATTCTAAGTATTTTTATCTTATGCACTCACTACATCTATAATTTTGGCATCTGTCACTGAGTAAGTTAAAAAATCAGAGCAGTTAAATAAAATGCTAAGGGTTTGATATATTCATTTAATTCTCCCACAATTCTATTATGTATATGTTGTTACTTCCATTTTAAAAAACTCCCACAGATTAAAACTTACTTGTCCATGTACTTTTTTTTTTTTTTTAATGCCCAGCGTGGAGCCTAATGTGGGGTTTAGGCTCATGACCCTGAGATCAAGACCTGAGCTGAGATCAAGAGTCGGACAATTAACCAACAGAGCCATCCAGGCGCCCCTTGTCCATGTACTTAATACCACTGAACTGTATACTTAAAAATGGTTGAGACAACAAATATTATGTGTATTTTACCATAAAAAATAAAAGAAAAAAAACTTACTTGTCCAGGTCATATAATGTATGTGAAATTCGTACAATTACTTCTACTCCAGCTTCAGTAGCCAGTTTCTTAATAGCTGCATCTCGTTCCTTTCCAAAAGGCTCAGAATCATACTCAATTGAAAGTTTAGTAATGTTCCATTCCTAAAGTAAGAAAAAGGAACAAAAATGTACACAAATTTAAATAATTATTTTTCCATTATAACAATACATTCTGGGAAAAAGTGAAAAGCTCAAACTCTACATATGAAACGATTATACATAAATCAAACTTTGAATATGCAGGAAGAAACCACACAATTTATAAATTCAGAATTATGTAACTAAGAAATGTACACTCACTAGATTTCAGGCATTATACTAGGCAGTAGACAATCTAGTAATATGCTTAAAACCAGCTTCCTACACTAAATTCGTTTGTATAGCACTTTACTTTTCAAATAATTTACACTTGTATTATTTCATTCGCTCCTCAAAATAACCCCCAGTTTGGCACTTTGGTTGATATCTCCATTTGGCAGATAAGGTTATTTTAAAAATTTAGGGACTTGGGCGCCTGGGTTGCTCAGTCGGTTAAGCGTCTGCCTTCGGCTCGAGTCATGATCCCAGGGTTCTGGGATCGAGTTCTGCATCAGGCTCCCTGCTCAGTGGGGAGTCTGCTTCTCCCTCTACCTCTGCTGCTGACTCTCTCTCTCTGTCAAATAAATAAATAAAATCTTTTAAAAAATATTAGGGACTTGCCCAAGTTCACAAAGAACAAGAATACCTGGAGGGTATTTATTGCTGCTGAATTTATGTCTGCTGATTCTAAGAATTGGTCTTTCACAAAACTTTTTTTTTTTAAGATTTTATTTATTTATTTGAGAGAGAGAGAGCATGAGTGGGGGGAGGAGCAGAGGGAGAAGCAAACTCCCCACTGAGCAGGGAACCCAATGCAATGCGCGGCTCAATCCCAGGACTCTGGGATCATGACCTGAGCCGAAGGCAGATGCTTAACCGACTGAGCCACCCAGGCGCCCTTTCACAAACCTTTGATAGTTAATACGGTATATGTTGCTTTGCGGAGGTACTCTGTTTTATAATTTTTTATTTCTGATTACCAAAAAATGTTAACTGTGGAGATACAGAGATAGTAATAATGTCAGATATTTATTGAGTATCAGGTGTTATATTGATAAGTTCTGTACACATCTCCTTATAGTGATTTTCTTTTTTTTTTTTTTAAAGATTTTATTTATTTATTTGACAGAGAGAGAGAGAGAGACAGCAAGAGAAGGAACACAAGCAGGGGGAGTGGGAGAGGAAGAAGCAGGCTTCCCGCTGAGCAGGGAGCCCGATGCGGCGCTCGATCCCAGGACCCTGGGATCATGACCTGAGCTGAAGGCAGAAGCTTAACCGACTGAGCCGCCCAGGCGCCCCTCCTTATAGTGATTTTCAATGTGGAGACTGTGACTTCAGGGAATTGTGATTTCCTAAGGGGGTAGTAACTTTAATTCTAAAATCTATTCTGATATATGTTACAAGAAAAAAAAAATCAACTGTAAGTCTACTATTATTTAACTCACTATATAGTAACACACTAATTCTCCAAACCTGTACAGTTTAGACAAGGGCTGTTCCCAATGGTGGGTTAAAAAAAAATACTACTATAAATCTTGCAGGGTATATCCTTATCTTTATGCATGCATCTTAAACATTTTTGGGCATTTGTTCTATTTTTCCTAGAAACAGTTCCTTGAAAAACAATGAATAGATAAGCATATTTAAAATTTTGACAGTGCCAAATTTTCCACCAGATACATTGTACCAATTCACACTCTCATCAGTAGTATACCAAAGTGCTTGCTCCCCATACACTTGCCAGTAGTATGTTAAAGGTTTTTAAAAACCACTAACATACAAATGGTATACACAAAAAAAACAGTACCTCATTTTAAAAATTTTCCTTTCTTGAACATCTTGAAGAATGCATACCAAGCTGTCAATAGCTGTTACCTTTAAATTTAGGAGTGCAAATAAGGTAATTATTTTTTATTTTACACACTGTTGCATTGCTCCCATTTGTTAGTTCAATCACATACTGTTTTTGAAATTCAGAAATAAAATAAGAGTAGGAAAGCATTATATTTGTTTTATAGTGAAACAGTATAGAGTAGTAGTTTAAAAACATAGGATCTGAAGTCAGACCTCCTGAGTTCAAAGACTGGCTCAACTATTTGCACAAATGGCTAAGCTCTTCATGCCTGCTTCTTCATCTATAAAATGGGTAGAATGTGAGTAATGTGCTTAGAGAGTACCTAGCACATAATAAACACTATGTGTTTGCTACAGTAAAATGAAAAAAAAAAATCATTATGTTACAGAGTTGCTGAAAGATTAAATGAGATAATGCATGTAAATTGTTAAGGACATAGTATACAGTTCAATGAATGACAGCTATTATTACTAGCCATTTGTATATTTCTTTTTTTGTGAGTTGCAGGTTATGTTTGCTTGGTTTTCTATTGCAGTGAATTTTTCTCTTATGGACTTGTAAGAGCTCCTTATATTTTAATGATAGCAACCTTTGTCTGCCATATATGTTACAACTTTTTTTCCTAAATAGTAGTTTGCAATTCTATGATTTTTTTTGATAAATAATTTTTTAGTTTTTAGATAGATGATAGAGTTTAAGATAAGTGTGTTAACACTTTTGAAAAGGAAGAGAACGTAACTCAGACACCTAAAGATCAAAATATAGACCACATTACTAGTAAAGATGAATTGGAGAAAACATACTAGGTTTATGGGCAGGTAAGCTTGCTAATATTTTACCCCTGAATTAAACAGATTTATCCACCCAATGATAAGCATCCCCTTCCCTGCAGTATGGGCTACCTCCATAAAATTTATCACACAGGAGAAGAGAATAGGATGTGTGCTCTCAGTAAGTGACAAGAAAAGGTACAATCTGAGCTATACTCACCTAGCTCCTTTTACTAAACTCACCAATGAAATCTTTCACTTCTTCCCTGGGGATAAATTAGTGAATATCTCTCCCGAAGAAAAACGAAAAGCTAGGGAGGAGAAGGTTCCCCAAACATTAAATGTATTCATTTATACATCAAATATTATAATCTTTATTACAGTCCAGATACAATGCTAGGTCCCTCCCTCCTGGAGCTTACTGAGGAAGACTGGTGACACAGAGGTAAATTTAAAAAGTAAATACAGGGGCGCCTGGGTGGCTCAGTAGTTAAGCATCTGCCTTCGGCTCAGGTCATGATCCCAGGGTCCTGGGATCGAGTCCCACATTGGGCTCCCTGCTCGGCGGGAAGCCTGCTTCTCCTTCTCCCACCCCCCCTGCTTGTGTTCCCTTTCTCGCTGTGTCTCTCTCTGTCAAATAAATAAATAAAATCTTAAAAAATAAATAAATAAGTAAAATAAAAATAAAAAGTAAATACATAATAACTATTAGAAAAAAACAGAATGCTATGATAGAGACTATGGAGATGAGGGTAAGGTGATAAGCTAATTATCTACTCTTTTTCTTCCCAAATTATGCTGGCAAGACTTTCAGTTAGTGGTGAAAGTTTATATCCTGGCTTTTCACCCTATCTTAGGTGGAAAGCACTCAGTATTTCACCATTAAGAATGACATTCACTATGTTTTTAATAGACAACTTTTATCAAATTAACATTTACCAATTTTCTATTCCTAGTTTGTTTAAAGTTTTTTTAAATCATAAATGGATGTTGAATTATATCCAATGCTTTTTCTTCATCTATTGAGATAATCATAGCTTTTCCTATATTCTATTAATAGGAAGGATCACCTTAATTGATTTTTATAATGTTGAACCAACTTTGTATTCCTGGGCTAAACTAATGTAGTATTATTTAAAAATATTGCTAATTTCAATTTGTTAATATATTGTTAAGGATATCTGAGTCTGTTTCTGGCAGGATATTTGGCTATTTTTTTTCCTTAAAATTTCCTAAAATTTCTTCATCAGGTTTTGCTGTTAGAGTTATGTTGGTCTCACAGAAGAAGTGTTTTGGGGAAGTGTTCCCAACATTTTCCTATGTTTTCTGAAAAGTGTTATAAAACTGGTATGATTTCTTTCCCAAATATGTGATAGAATTCACAACTAAAGCCTTCTTGGGCCCGGAGTTTTATTTATGGGAAGGTTTTCAATTATAAATTCAATTTCTTTAAGAGATATAAGGCTATTAACTTTCTCTTTTCTTTTCCTGAGAATTTTATAACTTGCACTTTGAAGAAGTTTTTCATCATTTCATCTTAGTTGCATAATTTATTGGCAATATGTTTATATTATCCTTTATTATGCTTTTAAAATTTAGAGAATCTCTAGTGATATCCCCCATTTTTTCTGGATAAAAGTGATTTTCTCCCTTTTTCACCCTGATCAAGATTGTTAGTGTTTATCAATTTAATCTTTTCGAAGACCCAGCTTTTGGCTTTGCTGACTGAATCAACCAGGGTTCAGTCAGGAAACAGAAACCACATCAGAAATTTGAACAGGGAAAATTTAATATAAAGCATTATTAGCAAGTAAAAGGTGGTCAACAATGACAAGGAGTAAAAGAGGAGTTAAGGCTACACTTTCCAATATGGTAGATAGTCAGTAGCCATAGAAGTGGCTTCTGAGCACTTGAAATGTAGCTAGTTGGAATAGAGATGTGCTGTAAGAATAAAATATACACTGGATTCCAAAGACTTCACATGAAAAAAGGTTAAAATAGCTTAAAATTTTAATAATTTTATATTGAAAGGAAAATATTTTGATATACTGGGTTAAATAAAATATATATATTTTTTAAAAAGTAAAATATATTATTAAAATTAACTTCATGTTTCTTTTTACTTTTTTAAATGTGGCTATTAGAAAATTTAGAATTACATTATGTGGCGTCTGTTGTCCAAGGTGTCCAAAATTAGCAATTGCAGAACACTACTACCACCACTAAATGGAGGGAAAATAAGAAAATAAAGAATTAAGAACTTCGAAAAAAAGAACCCTCCACTGAGATTCACACCTCAATGCATGGGTTCTCCTGCCACAGTAACACAAAACCTTCCCTGTAGGGAAGGAACTTGCCAAAGGGCAAAGCCAAACCTGGTTCATAGGAACAGCACATTGGGTGGCTGAGAAACTTGCTGCAGGGTGTAGGTAAGCTGGAGCTGGTCTGTGGAAGTGGCCTATCAAGGGGCAGGGAAATTTGCCAGAAGGTGTGGTTAGACTGGGGCTTGTCCAGAAGGGAGGCTGAGGTAAACACTACTGGGTCTCCCACATCTCAACTGCCAGCTAGTGTGCCAAGAAAAAAGCGAAAAGCACAAGGCTACCAAAACGGAAAGCCCCTTCTGTCCTACTATGACTTTGCAGAGAACCACCACCATCTCTCGACAAAACCTAGTATCAAGCCAGCTGACAAAGGAGAAATGTTGAGAGCATCCAGCTTCACTATCACAAAGCAGGATGTAGAAGGGTGGATTAGAGCTGAGAGACAATAAATGGACTATTGCAATTTATTTTCTCTATTGTTTGCTTTCTGTTTCATTGATTTCCATTCCTCTATTTTCTTTCTTCTACTTACTATACTATAGGTTTGATTTGTTCTTGTCTTCTACTTTTTAAAAAGATGGAAGCTTAGTTCTTTGATTCTTTCTTTTCTAATAGAGTACTGAAAGCTATTAATTTTTCTCTAAGCACTGCTGTAGCTGAATCCCATGTTTTTCTAATGGCAAGTTGAGTTTTAATATTTTAAAGAAATTACCCTAATAGTAACACTATTTTTTAACTGAAGTATGTTGTGAATCCCATAAATTTTTGTGGTTTTCATTAGCAGTTATAAATATTTGCAATTCTCTTGCTATTCATTTTAATTCTACTGAAGTCAAAGAATATATTCTATAAGATGTCAGTTTTTTGAAATTTATTGATATGTTTTGTGGCTGAACATATGGTCTATCTTGGTGAATACTTCATATGCGTTAAAAAAGAATGTGTAGTTTTGGGGTGTAGTGTTCTGCAAATACCAATATACCAAATTGGTTGATAGCATTATTCATATCACCTGTATCTTTATTAATTTTTGTATATTCTATTAATAAGAGTTAGTTTGAGATTCACATATTTTTATGCTGTTAGTTGGTACATACACATTTATAATAGTTATATCTTCTTGATGTAAGATTGCTCTTAATCTCTGGTAATTCTGTCTTGAATTCTACTTTCTTATGCTTACTATTTGCAAAGTATTTTTTTTCAGTCTTTTTTATTTCAAACTGTTTATTAATTAAATTTTTTTTTAGTAGAGTTGGTACACAATGTTACACTGGTTTCAGACCTACAACATAGTGATTCAAATGCTCTATATGTTATGCTATGCTCACCACAAATGTAGCTACCATCTGTGACTATAAAACACTATTACAATATCATGACCTATATTCCCTATGCTGTGCCTTTTATTTCTGTGACTTATTCATTCCATAATTGGAAACCTGTATCTCCTGTTTTTCATATTCTTATTTTTATTATTTATTTATATATTATAAGATTTATTTATTGATCTTAGAGAGAATTAGAGCAAGAGAGAGCAGGGGAAGGGGTTAAGGGAGAAGGAGAGAGAATCCTTAAGCAGACTCTCCGCTAAGCAAGGCGCCCAAGGTCCTTCCCAGGACCCTAAGATCAGGACCTGAGCCAACATCAAGAATTGGACACTTAACTGACCGAGCCACCCAGATGCCCTTCTTCATATTTTTAAAATGTCTCTTCTAATCAGCATATAGTTGGTTCTTGCTTATTCTTTATCCAGTCTGACAACTTGTGCCTTTTAAATGGCAAGCTTAAAGTAGACCATTTACACTGAATAAAATTATTGATATAGTTGAGCTTAAATCTACCCATCTGCTTTCATTTAAATGAGTCAAATATTTTTAGTATTCCATTTTAAACTCCTCTATTAACTTTTTTGAAATAGCTCTTTATGCTATTTTAGATCACAATGTACATTCTTATCACTGTCTACCTACAAATCATATATTATTACTGAATAATGTAAGAACTTATAGATACTAGTATTTATTGTGTGATCCTGTTATAAATTTTATTTCTATATATGTTACAAGCCCCTTAATATTGATATTATCTCCTACAATTCACTGCTATTAGTTGGTTTTAACCTGTCAATAGTCTTTTAAAGAAAATAGAATATATAGGGTGCCTGGGTGGCTCAGTTGGTTAAGTGACTGCCTTCGGCTCAGGTCATGATCCTGGAGTCCCTGGATCGAGTCCCGCATCGGGCTCCCTGCTCAGCAGGGAGCCTGCTTCTCCCTCTGACCCTCCCCCCTCTCATGTGCTCTCTCTCAAATAAATAAATAAAATCTTAAAAAAAAAAAAAGAAAATAGAATATATAAATATACATAACTAAAAATTTTAAAAAGTTGGTCTTTTATATTTACCCATATATTTATGTGTTCTTTCCTCTTTCTTGCAGATCCTGTCTTTCATCCAGAATGACCTCCTTTCACCTAGCAGAAGTTCCTTTAGTCTTTCTTACAGTACAGATCTGTTGGAAATGAATTATTCTGTTTTTGTCTGCCTGCAAATGTCTTCATTTTACCTTTTTAAATCTCTATCTTTCTATCATCATCTATCTGAGCCTAAAGAACCAGGTATTCCCAGGCAGTCTCCCACCCAAGTACAAACCAGGTCCAACCCTGCTTAGCTTCTGAGATCAAACAATCAGGCAAGTTCAGGGTGGTATAGCCTTAGACTACCTTCTTCTTCTTTTTTTTTTTTTTAAAGATTTATTTTAGAGAGAACAGTGGGGAGGGACAGAGAGAGAGAGAGAAATTCTCAAGCAGACTCCCCGCTGAATGTGGGGCCTGGTGCAGGGCTCAATCTCACTACCCTGAGATCATGACCTGAGCGGAAATCAAGAGTTGGATGCTTAAATGACTGAGCCACCCAGGCATCACTAGCTTCTCTTTTTTTTTAAATGAATATTTTTGCTAAGTTAACAAAGTTGTCTGTAGGGTTTTGTTTTTTTTTTAAGATTTATTTTTAGAGAGAGAGTACGCAAGTGAGGGGAGGGGCAAAGGAAGAGAATCTTTCAAGCAGACTCCCCACTGAGTGAGCAGCCTGATGCGGGGCTCAATCCCACAAACCACGAGATCATGACCTGAGCCTAAACCAAGAGTCGACACCCAACCAACTGAGCCGCCCAGGGGTCCTGTGTGTAGTTCTTTAAAGATGGCATTCAATTACCGTCTGGACTCAATGGTTTCTGATTAAAAAAGCCACCAATAGGGACGCCTGGGTGGCTCAGTTGGTTAAGCAACTGCCTTCGACTCAGGTCACGATCCTGGAGTCCCGGGATCGAGTCCCACATCAGGCTCCCTGCTCAGCAGGGAGTCTGCTTCTCCCTCTGACCCTCCCCTCTCTCATGTGCGCTCTCTCTCACTCATTCTCTCTCTCTCAAATAAATAAATAAAAATCTTAAAAAAAAAAAAGCCACCAACATTCTTATTGTGGTTCCCTGAATACGTCTTTTCACCTCTGGCCACTTATAAAATTTTCTAACTTTGGTTTTCAGTTTATTGACTTTGATGTGACAAGAGGTGGTTTTCTTTATATTTATGCCGTTTGGGGTTTTGTCACACTTCTTGACACTGTGGGTTGATATCTTTTATCAATTTTAGAAAATTCTTAATCATTATCTCTTCAAACATTTTTTTTCTGTCCCAATCTCTCTCCCCTTTTTTTTTCTAGGTCTACAGTTTTACATATGTTAGGTTAGTGTCACACTCCGTTCCCTTTTTAAAAACACTTCCTTCTCTTTGTGCTTCTAGTTAGGATAATTTCAACTGCCAGTCTTCAAGTTCACTGATCTTTTTTCTGCTCTGTCTACTCTGGAAAAGCCCACTGAATGAATTCTTCATTTCCTTCTTTTTGATAGTTTCCATTTTTATACTGACATTATCTTCTATTCACATTTTTCACCTTTGACTAGATTCTTTAATATCTATAGCATAATTATTGTAAAGTCCTTTATTCTAACCCCAACATCTTCATCAACTGTGGGACTATTTCTACTGTTCTTTTTTCTTTCTTTTTTTTTTTTTTACTTGATTGCAAGTCACATTTTCCTGCTTCTTCATGTATTTCATAATTTTTGATTATATGACAGACAATGGTATAAAGAAGAGAGATGGAACAAATAATATTTATCTGTAAAAAAGCACATACTTTGGCTCTTACTGCTAGAATTTGAATTACTGTAGTCTGTAATTGAGGTGGGGCTTGGCTTTGTTGCTGCTTTTGTTAAATTCCATTCACCACTGGGGTTCAAATATATTGAGGGTAGGATCCAGACTTTTCAACAGGGCTCAGGATTTGAGTATAGACAAGATTCCAGATGGCTTTACAGCCCAGTCAATAGCATTACAAACTGTGTATCTCTCTCTGCTTTGCTGTCTACCCATCAGCTCTATGGTTGATGGGGAATTCTCTTTGTTTTCCAGCCCTGTCCCCCAATTTTCTGAACCTCTGAAGACATCTTTCTGTCTGTCCTGCTGTGTGTCTGGAGACATCCTGCTGTCCCAGCTTCAGTGGACTGCTACTTTGCACTAAGTGAATGCCCAGTAGCACTTCAATGAGGGATCTCTCTCAGCTCTTCTGCCTTGCCCCAGCCTTTGGTATATTGCCACTGGTACTCCACAAAAGTACTGTAGGAAAGAACTAGAGAGTGCATATGAACTTGACTGTGACCAGGGTTTCCTGGAATTCTAATCTGCCATGTCAGTCCATGCATGACCGTGAAAAGCTTGGTAAATTTTGACTGGTTTTTTTTTACTCTCAACTATAGTGGATTCCCTTCTTTTTCTGCTGTGCCTCCATGGATATAGACATGAGTCTCTTTCCTATGAAAAGCTCATCTCTTTATGGAATTTATTTAGGTTTCTCTGTGTCCTCAACTCTCTAGCAGGTTAAAAAAAAAAAAACCACCTATGATTTTGTGGCATATTCACTTTCTTCTCATTGTTGAGACATTAGCCTTAGCAACATATTTATGGACATCTCCTCTGGCAAGGGAAACAAAAGCAAATTAAACTATTGGGAGTACACCGAAATAAAAAGCTTTCACACAATGAAGGAAAACAACAAAACAAAAAGGTAATCTACTGAATGGAAGACGATATTTGTAAATGATATATCATCCAAGAAGGAATTAATATCCAAAATATATAAAGAACTTAATAAAACTCAACACCATCCCCCCCCCAAAAATCTGATTAAAAATGGTCAAAGGACCCTCAGTTTGTTTCCTATAGTTAAGAGTCTCTTATGGCATTAAGGAGGGCACTTAATGTAATGAGCACTGGGTGTTATATGCAACTGATGAATCACTAAACTCTACCTCTGAAACTAATAATATACTCTACGTTAATTAATTAGATTTAAATTTAAAAAATGGTCAAAGGACCTGAATAGACATTTTTCCAAAGAAAATATACAGATGGGCAACGGATACAAAAAAAAGATGCTCAACATCACTCATCATGAGGGAAATGCAAATCAAAACCACAATAAGATATCGTCTCACACCACTCAGAATGGTTAGTATTAAAAAGACAAGAAATAACAAGTGTTGGCAAGAATATGGAAAAAAGGGAACCCTGATGCAATGTTGATGGGAATGTGAATTGGTGCAGCCACTGTGGAAAACAACATGGAGGTTCTTCATAAAATTAAAAATAAAAATACCATATGATCCAGAAATTCTACTACTGGGTATTTACCCAAAGAAAATGAAAACACTAATTCAAAAAATATACGTACCTCTATGTTTGTTGCAGCATTATTTATAATAGTCAAGATATGGAAGCAACCTAAGTGTCCAATGATAGATGGATGGATAAAGAAGATGTAGTATGTGTGCGTGCGTGTGTGTGTGTGTATGTGTGTGTGTGTGTGTGTATATATATATATATATATACACACACATATATGATGGAATATTACTCAGTCACAAAAAAAAGAATGAAATCTTGCCATTTACAACAAATTGATGTATTTGGAGTCTGGAGTCTATTATCCTAAGTGAAATAAGTCAGACAGGAAAAGGCAAATATATGATTTCCTTATATACGGAATCTAAAAAACAAAACAAATGAACAAACAAACAAACCAGACTCTTAAATACAGAGGACAAACTGGTAGTTGCCAGAGGGGACGTGGGTGGGAAGATGAACAAAATAGATGAAGGGGATTAAGAGGTATAAATTTCCAGTTATAAAATAAGTAAGTCATGGAGATGAAAAGTACAGCATAGGGAATATCATCAATAATATTGTAATAACATTGTATGGTGACAGATGGTGACTATACTTATGGTGAGCACCGAGTAATAGATAGAATTGTTGAATCGATATGCTCTATACCTGAAACTAATATAACACTGTATGTCAATTATACTTCAGTAATAAATTTTAAAAAAAAAAAAGAAAAGAAAATGTAAGTGAAATCATGTCACTCATGTTACTCAAAAATCGCCATGGATACCATTTCACTCAGAGTAATAGCCAAACTCTTAAATATGGTCTATAAATAAAGTCCTATGATATGGCTCCTTGCAACCTCTCTGACCCTTTCTCTCCTTTTCACTCACTGCTTCTAGCCATGCTGGCCTTCTTGCTATTCCTAAACAAGTCATGGCACACTTCCACATGAAGGCCTTTGTAACTACTGCTCCCTCTGCCTGCAACATTCTTTCCCCATGCTGCAGTGATCTTAGCAGCTCAAAATGACAGATTCTCACAAGTCTGTCAATTAACTAGATGGTGGTTCTGTTGGTCTCACTTGGGACTCACCTATGAGTCTGCAATCAGCTGACAGCTTGGCCGGGCCTAGAGGATCTGAGATAATCTCTCTCCCACATCTCAGATCTTGGTGCTGCCTGTTGACTGGCCTTCTATCTCTATATGGTCTCCCATAATTTGATATTCTAGCCCATATTCCCTGCATAATACAAGAAGCATTCCAAAAGGGCAAAGGCAGAAGCTTCAAGGTTGCTTGAAGCTTAGAATTTGGAACTCAATGTCTTCCTTGTCAGTTGGTCAAAATAAGTTATATGACCAACCCAGATTTAAACGCGACCTTTTGATGGAACGAGGTGCAAAATGTTGTGAATTCACAATATCACACCCCAGATATTTGCATGGCTCAGTCCCTTCACATGTTTGCTACATGTCATCTTAGAAGTGAGGCCTTCCATGATTCCATATAAAGTAATTACCTTCCCCTCACCTTGGCATTTAATACTCCACACTTTATTTTAGCACCACCTGACATGCATATTTACTTGTTTATTATCTGCCTCCTTCCCACTATCATATAAGCTCTGCCAAGGTAGGAATATCTTCTTTTTGGTTCCCTAATATATCTGCACCACCTTGAACTCTGCCTTGTACATAGTAGGCACTCAATCAAGACCTGCTCAATGAATTCTCTTATTGAAATGAGCATGTACTATAAAATAATAAGGCAAGAATCCAAAATAACTCAAAAAGCATAATACAAATTCTATGCATGTGAAATATTAGTGGCTTTAGATGTTCTTTGATTTATTCTAAGATTTTGAACAGAACATTCTGTTACATTTCAGTGAGTCCATCTATACAGACTTTAGTCCCTGTTTCTTGAATATAATGAGAATGTTTTAATGTTTCAACTCTTCATTAAAAGTTTCTGCTGGGCCCAGAATGTATATGGTCTTGGTAGCTTACCGTTCTGGCACCAAATGTGGAAGCTGCAAGATTTAACTGCATAATAATAATAATTTATGTAAGATTCATATGATTAATAGCATATCCAAGTTTTGCCTACATTAGTGTCTGCTAAGTTTATCATTTCTTCAGAACATAAAAAAAGAAGTTAAAAAAAAAGTCCTATATTAAGTTCAGAATTTAACTGGGAAAAATTCTAAGTAGAAAACACATCAGAAAACAACAGT
The DNA here is from genome assembly GCF_002201575.2 of Neomonachus schauinslandi. Lineage (NCBI taxonomy): Eukaryota > Metazoa > Chordata > Mammalia > Carnivora > Phocidae > Neomonachus > Neomonachus schauinslandi. The sequence goes on along the minus strand of NC_058407.1, from coordinate 15,567,727 downwards.
TTATCAGACATATATGTAAATATGTGTATATAAAAAAAATAAAAATACTCTGACCTCATCCCTAAATCTACTCAATATAAACAGAATGAGTGAATGCTATAGAGAGGAGAAGATATATACTAGACATCAGTACTGGAACCACTCTCACCATCCCAATCAACTAAAGCACTGTTATCAGGTCTAAAACAGTTTTACCTTCCATGTGGGAAATAGGATTACTTACCTATTAAAAATTCTATTTTCTGTACTAGAATAATAAAACTAGAGACAATAATGTAAATGAGTCAGCTGGTTACCAACAAAAGAATCTTTTCCCTCAGAGAAACGGGTATGTGAGGGTGAAGGGGTGGGAAGGAGACCTGCTTTTTATTGTATATCCTTTTAGGCTCTTTTTTCTTTTTTAAACACATGGATGTAGCACCTCTAAACAAAAAGTAAAAATAAAAACATCAACGCAATTTTTTTTTTAAAAGATTTTATTTATTTATTTGAGACAGAGAGAATGAGAGAGACAGAGAGCACATGAGAGGGGGGAGGGTCAGAGGGAGAAGCAGGCTCCCTGCCGAGCAGGGAGCCCGATGCGGGACTCGATCCAGGGACTCCAGGATCATGACCTGAGCCGAAGGCAGTCGCTTAACCAACTGAGCCACCCAGGCGCCCCATCAACACAATTTAAAAAAAGGAATTAATTCCCTCTCTGGCTCTAGACATAGTATATAATCTGAAAGGAAGTTTTCATAAGTGGCATTTTACATAGTACATAGCCCAAGGAAAAATCAGAATAAAATGGTAAGCACTCTATATGCCTTATGTGTTTCATGTATCTGTATTTTATGGCCCATGTGGAAATCACTGCTTCTCTGCCAAACTGACAAAGACCGGGATAGCATCTAAAGATGGTAGGTAGTTTAATCCAATAATGTTAATTTAGGTAGAAGAAAACTTAAAACTAAGAATATAAAAGATTTGCTACCTTAAAACAATTTTTTTAAAACAAGTAAGTTTTGTGATTTGATTTTATTTTATTTTTTGGTTTTAATTCCAATATATTCAACATACACTGTTATATTAGTTTCAGGGGTACAATGTAGTGATTCAACAATTCTATACATCACCCAGTGCTCATCACAAGGGCACTCCTTAATCCCCATCACGTATTTCACCCATCCCCTTACCCCCACACCCCTCCTCTGGTAACCATCAGTTTGTTCTCTATAGTTAAGAGTCTGTTTCTTGATCTCTCTCTTTTTTTTTTAAAGATTTTATTTATTTATTTGAGAGAGAGAGAATGAGAAAGAGCGAGCACATGAGAGGGGGGAGGGTCAGAGGGAGAAGCAGACTCCCCGCCGAGCAGGGAGCCCGATGCGGGACTCGATCCAGGGACTCCAGGATCATGACCTGAGCCGAAGGCAGTCACTTAACCAACTGAGCCACCCAGGCACCCTCTCTTTCTCTTTTTCCCGTTGCTGATTTATTTTGTTTCTTAAATTCCACATATGAATGATATCATATGGTATCTGTCTCTCTGATTTATTTTGCTTAGCATTATACTCTCTAGCTCCATCCATATTGTTGCAAATGGCAAGATTTCATTCTTTTTTATGACTGAATAATATTCCATTGTATATATACACCACAACTTCTTTATCCATTCATCTGTCAATGGACACTTAGAGTCTTCCATACTTTGGCTATTGTAAAAAAATGCTGCTATACATGTAGGGGTTGCATGTATGCCTTTGAATTAGTTTTTATATTTTTTGAGTAAATACCCAGTAGTGCAATTACTGGATTACAGGGTAGTTCTAGTTTTAACTTTTTGAGGAATTTCCATATCGTTTTCCATAGTTGGCTGTAGCAGTTTGCATTACCACCAACAGTGCAAGAGGGTTCCTTTTTCTCCATATTCTTAAACACTTGTTGTTTAAGCTTTGTTATTTTAAAGCAACAAAGTCCTCTTAGGATTCATTTTACTTATACCACATGGATTTAGAGATACATACACTTTTACACTCATGAGTTGTTGATAAACTATTACACCATTGTTTCTGATGTGCTTTCTACTCAGAATTCTTCCAGGTACCTAGATTAAATTCTGATTCTAAGTAGCCATAGTAGTAAAACATGCTTTGATAAAGTAAATCTTCACTAGCCAAAACTGCTGCATTAGCCAAATCCTAAACATTAAAGGTTTCTTTCATACCAGTGAAAAAGATTAGGTAGTTTATTTGACTCCCAGCACTGGGGACATTTTCATTCAGGGAAAGGAACTATTCTCTTCTGCATTAGAAATAGGAACATTACTATAAAAAAAAAATTGATGGGGGCGCCTGGGTGGCTCAGTTGGTTAAGCGACTGCCTTCGGCTCAGGTCATGATCCTGGAGTCCCTGGATCGGGTCCCGCATCGGGCTCCCTGCTCGGCAGGGAGCCTGCTTCTGCCTCTGACCCTCCCCCCTCTCATGTGCTCTCTCTCTCTCATTCTCTCTGTCTCAAATAAATAAATAAAATCTTTAAAAAAAAAAAAAATTGATGAATCAAACAGCTGCCAAAAAAAAGGCAGATATACATTAGAAATTCTAATGGTAGGAAAGAGGAAGGGATGGATAAACAAGAGATAACCAGGAATCACCTTCTGGTCTGAGCACTTCCATGACCTAGCTGTAGTCATGGAAGTGCTTAGTCAACTCTTTTAACCTCTCCAGGACTCATTTTTTCATTTAGAAAAAAGAAAAAGAAGGGAGACATAAAACCAGGAGATTTAAGATTCTCCTTAAGTTAAAAAAAAACCCACAAAACTACAGTTTTGTATTATTAGTAGCATGTTGTTCATTATAGCCCTTGGACCCAAAAAGTTCTCTTATAAGAATTATGCCAAAAATGTACTAGCACATGTGAGCAAAGATATTTGTATCTGGACAAGGATGTTCACTGACAGCATTATTTGTATTAGCAAAAGCCTGTGGAAAATGACCAAATGTTCAGTAGACAGCTTGTTAAAGAAATCATAGCATACCTACACAATGGAATACTACAAAGCCATTTAAAAGACTGAGGGAGCAGTAGGAAACAACCTCTAAAATACATGGCCATATGAATAAAGCATGGCACAGATGGTATAAAATATAGTGCGTCTTTTTTTTTCTTCAAGATTTTATTTATTTATTTGACAGAGAGAAACACAGCGAGAAAGGGAACACAAGCAGGGGGAGTGGGAGAGGGAGAAGCAGGCTTCCCGTGGAGCAGGGAGCCCGATGCAGGGCTCAATCCCAGGACTCTGGGATCATGACCTGATGATCCGAAGGCAGATGCTTAACCGACTGAGCCACCCAGGCGCCCCTATAGTGCGTTCTTATCTTGGTTGTTAAGAAGGGGATGTTAACATACACAAAAATGCAAATTTATATACACAGATGGACCTACAGGTATTTTATATATGTATATATAGACACATGCACATATATATTCTTATTAATGCAAAAAATATTTCTAATGCATACACAAGAAACTGGTAGTAGCTGTTGCTTCTGGGAGGGGAACTAGCACTTTAAGGCAGAAGTAAGATTTAAGTTTTTACTGTAAACCACTTTTTTGCTGTCTGATTCTACCATGTGAAGCTTTTATTAAATAAATTAAAAAAAAACATAAATTTTTTTTAAAAAAATACTTATATTTCCCATACTTTAAATTACCTCAAATACCTTACTTATCAAATATGTGTCTTCTCTGAAAAAAAGATTATTATTTTATGCAAAGATTTTTCAGATTACCTTAAAAAGCCTGGGAAACACATCTGCTGGTTGTCCACGAATCACAAACAAACGAGAATTTAATTTTCGCAGATTGGCATCAAGGTCTTCAAGACATTGAAGCAAAAATCTACAGAGAAAAATATTATTAAAATTCTTAAACATGTATACTTAGAAGATATAAAGTATTACAAAATCATGTTATTCTAAAAATTGACATGCCAACCCCATAATTTTATTACCTCTTATTATCTTATTATTTCTAACTGATCTGTAAATTACTGTTTCCAGAGATCATACTTACAATTTTCTTATTACAACACAAGTTTCTCAGTATTTTAATGAAATTCCTAAATTAAATCACTAACTTCCATTAAATAATAGTGAGTGAATGTTAGCATGGTTTAATTTGTAAGCATAAAAATTATATAAATTAAATGAATTGATTTCACTGTTTCATTGATGAAATGAACTCAAGTTCAAACAGAAAAGCCACCTTGAAAAATCTAGAACATTTTTCTACTGAAAAAAATGGAAATATCCTATTTAATCACTCTGAGCAAGTGAATAATTTAAGAATTTGAGTATTAGGGGATACTGTAATCATCTATGAGAGAGAAAACATGTCTATATTCAAGTTTCTTATCTAATTAAAGAAACTGATTAAATAGACATGAAATTATGTGGCATAACTCTGAACGCCAGATTAATTAAAAAAGAAAAATTCCATGCAACAGGTGGGCTTTTCTCAATGAAGTAAGTACCAACAAGGCTTACACATGATAGTATGTTGAGAAATTCTGGGGTAGTACTAGAAGACTGCTCACTGTGCATCTTTTATTGTAAAGAAATGGAGCAGTCTCCAAGAGGAAATCTGAAAGAGAGGTCATCCCTGGAAAATTCAACCTCACTATTTGCCTCATTTCATCTAGATTCTCTTCCCCTCAGCTGGACATATCTTATTTCCTCTTTACTCTGCTCCTTTCATGTATCTGAACTTAAGGTTAAATATGTGTCTGCCTTTTCCACAGGCCATGTGTTCTCTGAGAATAGTGATTGTGTTTACTTATGAGGAGAAGCTAATACGAATGAAAAGGCACATTTCAGAAATGCATTGTCCAATATGGTAGCCACTATGCACATATAGCCATTTAAATTTAATCACCAATTCAGTTTCTCAGTCACACTTGCCATATTTCAAGGCTTCTCAACAGTCACATGTGTGCCTATTAGTTACCATATTGGACAGCACAGGTGAAGAACATTTCTATCACTGCAGAAAGTTCTACCAGACACCATTATTCTAGGAGGCTGTTCAGTTCAGATCATTTGCCTATTCTGATACTATCATTTCATCAAGAAAGTTTTGTTAATTTTTTACAGTTGTAGTTATTACTGACATCAGTATACCTAGTCAAGTTTAATACTCTTTTCTATTTAGGAGCCATCATCTCTATGGGTGTGGGAACTCATGAGGACTCATGACTATATATATCACCTTTATTTTTTTTTTTTTAAAGATTCTATTTATTTATTTGCCAGAGAGAGAGAGAGAGAGAGAGAGAGAGAAAGCACAAGCAGGGGGAGTGGCAGGCAGAGAGAGAAGCAGGCGCTGAGCAAGGAGCCAACACGGGACTTGATCCAAGGACCCTGGGATCACAACTTGAGCCGAAGGCAGATACTTAACCGACTGAGCCACCCAGGTATCCCCCATCATATCACCTTTAGGAAGTTGCACAATTGTCTTTAAACAAATAGGAAACAAATCTATCTTCACATTTATATTTCACCTCACCCCTGTTCTGTTTGGGTTTGGAGCCATCGCCCTAACACTGACCCCTACCCTCAACTTACCACTACAAATGTGCAAATACTCTGGGGGAGAAGATTGTTGTTATTTTTATACCAATACAAAAGTACCTGAATTTTATAAAATTATCCATAACTATGAATAATTTTTCATGTTTGGTGATAAATGTTTATTACAAAACATCTAGTTTTATGTATTTGCTTGGCAAAACAGTTTTTAGACACTCTAAGAGTCAGATAAAAAATTAAGAGGTTGAATGAACTAGCAATTTTAAGTTTTCTTAAATTTAAACAGTACAAAACTAAAATGTCCTGGAAGGATAATCCAAGGCAGAGATAATTCTCAAATCTCTTTTGTGCCGTTAGTTTCAGAATGGAAATGTTTCCATATGGTACAAGCAGGTCAAGGATAGATGGGAAAAAATGGGAAAAGAAAAAAAACCTGATTAATGCATAAAATGAACAAGCCTGGATTAATTAATAATTGGCCTTTTATTTTTCCCTTTCTTGTTCACAGGCTAAGCATTCTTAATACTTTTCAATAAACACCCCATGAACCAAACACTGGAGAGAATGATATGAACTGAAGCAATGTCTTACAGTGGAAAATGCAACCAAATAATTAGTTTTGTTTCGGTACTGCATAAAACAAAGGAATAGATATATTTAAATATGGTGTTTTTCTTCCATAGTATGATATTTTTCTTCCACAGATGTTATCATTTATATCATTGTAATTTCACATAAAAATTAGAGAAGTACAGTGGACTCAAATATAGGTACTTTTTTTTTTTAAAGATTTAAAAATTTTTTTTATTTATTTGACAGAAAGATAGCGAGAGCAGGAACACAAGCAGAGGGAGTGGGAGAGGGAGAAGTAGGCTTCTCGTGGAGCAGGGAGCCTGATGTGGGGCTCGATCCCAGGACCCTGGGATCATGACCTGAGCTGAAGGCAGATGCTTAAAGACTGAGCCACCCAGGTGCCCCCAAATATAGATACTTTAAAAAAGAACATTGTACCTTGCCACTGTGACTTCTGAAACCAAATGCATATATTTTTTTCATAAAATAAAATTTACTTTGCACATATTTACTTATGTTATATGTACATAAGAAAATTATTAGAAGAATACTTACCAAGCTGTTAATAATAGCTACCTTTGGGGAATGGGACTGAAGATGAAACAGGCTTTTTTTTTTTTTTTACTTTTTTACTTCCTAGCGCTTCTGTTCTTGGTATAATAATTCTAGCCCTTATTATCTCTTGCTGGCATTATTTATTGCAATGTCTTAAAATACATTTTCCTACCAACATCTCTTCCCCACTCTAATCCATTTTATACAGTACCCCAAATCTTTCTGACGCACACTTACCTGTACAAAGGTCTTCAAAAACTCATTCCCTAAAGCACATAATTTTGTTTGGCCACTAACTTAGGGTTCCAGATTCATTTCTTACTATTCCCCCTTCCTTCTCACCAAACCAAACTACTCTTTTCGCTCTCCTGGAATGTGCTCCATGATCTTCCCTCAGTCTAGAATACCTTTCCCAATTCCCATCTCTTCAAGTTCATATACAACTAATCTTCAGTCTTCCAACTGAAAGTAATTTCTCCATCATCTAAACTATTAAAGGACATATGGAACTCATCCTAGAGAAACGTTCACATTGTACTTTACATTACAGCTATCATATATACACAGCACCTTCTCCTTCTGATGGATTCCAAATTAGTATGTGTGTCTCATTCCTAACTATACAGTTTTCTTAACGAGTGTTTTGGTTTCTACATTTGGCAAACAACTATCATATGATCAATACAATCTGTTGAAAAGATTAGAAACAGGATTAAAAAAAAAAAAACCCATAGAGTTGTCTTGTATGACTGTTGAAAAACTAGAAACACACACACACAAAAAAAAAAAGAAAGAAAAACTAGAAACACTATAAAATCACCTAGTAGAATTACTAGCACTTGGTAGATATTCATTAGCATAAGTTGGTAGCATAAGTTATCATTATTCTCCTCTTGGAATAATTTATATTTCCAAAAAAAAGGAACACATATTTCTATGTAAATACCTGGGAATGAGAACAGAAGACAATTAATTAGTTGGATGCCTACATCTACACGCATAATTGTCTTGGATTCATAATTTCTCCTGAATGTGACTTTGAACAAAGGTTCAATGAATATCTTTCCCAGTGACAAGGCAAATGCGAACATGAATAAGTATATAACAGGAGCAAGGGAAACAAAAGCAAAATAAACTATTGGGACTATATCTTGGGACTTTTCGTCACTCCACTCCACAGTGAAGGGAAACAATCAACAAAACTAAAAGACAACTTATTGAATGGAAGAAGATATTTGCAAATGACATATCCAATAAAGGGTTAGTATCCAAAATATATAAAGAACTGATACAACTCAACACCCAAAAAGCAAATAATCCAATTAACAATGGGCAGAAGAAATGAACAAACGTCTCTTCAAAGAAGACATATAAATGGCCAACAGACACATGAAAAGATGCTCAACATCATGCATCATCAGGGAAATGCAAAACAAAACCACAATGACATACCCCTCACACCTGTCAGAATGGCTAAAATCAAAAACTCAAGAAACAAGTGTTGGTGAGGATGTGGAGAAAAAGGAACTCTTGTGCACTGGTGTGGGAATGCAAACTGGTGCAGTCATTTTGGAAGACAGTACGGAGGTTCCTCATAAAATTAAAAATAGAACAACCTTATAATCGAGTAATTGCACTACTGGGTATTATTTACAATAACCAAACAATGGAAGCAGCCCAAGTGTTCATCAATAGATGGATAAAGAAGATATACAGATATGCATATATCATGGAATATTACTCAGCCATAAAAAAGAATGAAATCTTGCCATTTGCAACAACATGGATAGATCTAGAAAGTATAATGCTAAGTGAAATAAGCCAGTCAGAGAAAAACAAATACCATATAATTTCACTCATATGTGGAATTTAAGAAATAATACAAATGAACAAAGGGGCAAGGGGAGGAAAAAAACAAACCAAAAAACAGACTCTTAACTACACAGAATGAACAAATGGCTTCCAGAGGGGAGGTCGGTGGGGGAATGCATGAAATAGGGAAGGGGATGGAGAGTACACTTATCTTGATGACCACTGAGTAATATCTGGAATTGTTGAATCACTAAATTTATACCTGAAATGAATAGAACACTGTAATATTAACACTGGATACAAAACTTTTCTATAAATATCTCAAGATATAGTACAATTAAGATCCTGAATCAACTAATCTCTAAGTATATAATCCTTCCTTGATAATACCATAAAATGAAACCTCTAATATCCTAGGTTCAAAGTATCAACTCATTGACATACAAGATTTCTTTTCAGTGCTGAAGGGATAGTGTTACTTGAAAGGGTGCTATATAAAATCTAACCTTTCATCCTTTACCCTTAACTGGGAAGAGTGAGTTCTGTCAGAGTTCAGATTCAGTGTGTTCCAGAGAACACACCAATTTCAGCCTTTATATATTACGGTTACATGTGCCTCAGAACAGGCATCCGATATTCAATGGAATAATTCAATATAATACATTGAAAATACACAGGGTACACTTCTAACAGGAACATATGTTCAGATCTTCTCTTAATATGGCATATTACTATACCCATTTGGAGGCTCAGTTAATAATGCTATTAACTACATGCAACAAATTACTTTTAAAGGCCAAACAGTAGTAAAACTCACTACATCTCTTTGCATAATTGTATTACCTATATAGAACCACAGTTCTCTTGTTATTTAATTGCATTACTAATTTGCATCACTTCAAAATAGAAAGGGTGTTAAGAAAATATACTTCTTCAGTTTAAACATATTAAAGACTTAAAAAAAAATCTCCAGAGATCACTAATTTATTGCTAAAAAAAAAAGTTACATGCAGTGAGTTTCCTTATACCATTTCCAACAGATGATTTCAACATGAATCAAGAGAAACAGTTTCTTAAAGTAGGTCATTGCTATAGCAACCAGTGGGGGGTTTGGTATACTCCCCATCACAATGACCTACTTTCTAGCCTGTGCTAGAATAGCTTTATATAACCAGAATTTCTAGTTCTGTCTATAAAATAGTCTAAAAAAGGCAATGATGAGATACAACATAATCCCACGGTTGTTGAAAACAAGGCATACAAATTAACATGTATCATACCAGAATAAAGCCATCTGGTTCTGCACTTTAGTTTATAAAATATATCTTATCATATGCTCAAAGATGAAAAATACACTTAGAATATCTGAATCAAAACAATTCATTGCTAATCCTAAAGAACTAATTTAAGGAATATAAATTAAAATTAAAATCACATGTAAAATACCTTCTGTCCTCTGCATGAAACAATAGTCAAATTTTTAAAAATTAAAGTTCTGGACATATTAATTATAATGAAAACAAGTAAAGAATCTTAGTCATTAACCAAAGTCTATGACGTTTTATTAGAAAATTTTAAAATTATAAATAGCAATTTGCCTCTCTATAAATTGAATAAAGTTTACATATACTTTTTTCTGGTTTGTAACAAATTTTTGGTGCTTTCATCTAACTTAATCATTATTCAAATTGTCAGAATAGTTTGTGATACACATTTCCCCTAAAGAGAATAGCTTAGGGGCGCATGGGTGGCTCATTTGGTTAAGCGTCTGCCTTTGGATGGCTCAGGTCATGACCCCAGGGGTCCTGGAATGGAGCCCCATGTCAGGCTCCTCAGCAGGGAGCCTGCTTCTCCCTCTCCCTCTGTCTCTGCCCTTCCTTCCCACTCCTGTTCTCTTTCAAATAAATAAAATCTTAAAAGAGAGAGAGAGAGAATAGTTTAATGTTCTATAAAGACTAAATGTATATTTTTAAAGTAAATTTTTTATTTTGCCAGGCTCTAATAGTCATAAAATAGTGAACTTATAACATGACACAATGTTGCTTTTTAAATAGATTTTATTTATTTGAGTGAGCGAGAGCAAGTGAGAGAGAGAGAGAGAAAGAGAGCGCACAGGCCAGGGGAGAGGCAGAGGGAGAGAGAGAAGCAGGCTCCCCACAAGCAGGGAGCCCAAAGCGGGGCTTGATTCCAGGACTCTGGGATCATGACCTGAGCCGAAGGCAGCCGCTTAACCATCTGAGCCACCCAGGTGCCCCACAATGTTGCTTTTTATAACAAATATTTTGCAGTGCTCTCTTCTAAATTCTGAAATTTAAATAAAAATTTAAAAGAAATTTATAGATAAAATAACATATCTATATGTACAAATTTAAAGCATTAATATAATGCTTTACTGTAATATATGGCAGAAATTAAAGGAAGGTCATTTATATTTTAAAAAGAAGTAACACATACTTCCAAATGTAAATATCTGAGTATGACAAAAGAAGACAATGAATTAGATGGCTGCCTACACCTACATCCAGAATCATTTTAAATTCAATAGCTACAAAAACGGACTGACATTTATATTAATGGTGACTCAAACACCAGGAGTGGCACTGCCTTTGGTGACATGATTTTCTGTAATGTTGAGCAAGACTTAGTAAAATTCTGGACAAAACAAAGTACAAGCTTTCCTTGATTTACAAAGGTGATAAATATATTCTGGGAAAACTCAATATATATCACTCAGTGTGTGTGTGCATATGTGTGTGTATATATATATATATATATATATATATATACACACTCAGTATATATATTAAATATATATATCTTATTTCATAAGAAATACCTAGCATTTACATATAAAAATGGATTTAGGCTCTAGATTCAGAAAATTGTAAGTTTTTCACTTACATGTAACATCTGGTAGAATATATGAAAGTTATTGGCACTCAAGACAATAATTTATCCTGAGAGACTATCCTGAGCATCGCAAGAAGTCTTTCATTCTTGGTCTTTCTTCACTAATTCCACTGGTGCCCTCCAATCATTGTGAAGAACAAAAATGCCCCCACAAATTCCTAAAACACCTCTAAGGAGTTTAAAGATTTATTTGTCAGAAAGAGAGAGAGAGTGTGCAAGAGTGAGTGCGCACAAGCAGCAGGAGCAGTAGACAGAGGGAGAAGGAGGCTCCCTGCTGAGCAGGGAGCCCAATGCGGGACACAATCCCAGAACCCTGGGATCATGACCTGAGCCGAAGGCAGACGCTTAACTGACTGAGCCACCCAGGCATCCCAGGAGTGATATTATTCATTATTCACATAATTTCACTGATTTGAGAGATACAAGATAAGTGATAGGTATGTCCAATACTCGAGCTGAAAATCTAGAAAAGAAACTTAAAAATACACATGATGTATATGCATGAATATAACAGAACCTGCCAGGTAGAATGTAATATATATTATAAGAGATATGTATGGATAACATGAATATTGCTTTTAAAAATCAAGAGGGATAAATCACTTCTGGATTTCTCTTTTTGAGATGGGGAAAAATTTAGGCAAAAATTTCAAAGATGTGCTGACTGTAGAGAGAGGCCTTCCAATATTAATATAATTTTAATAGGCAGAGATAGGGAGGGAGAATTACTGACTGCTGGACTGTAACTTCCTTAAAGACTGGGACTAGATCTCTCTCCCTGTCATTCCACCCCCTCCCCCACTTGTGCGCACTCTCTCTCTCTGACAAATAAATAAATAAATCTAAAAAAAAAAAAAAAAGATCGACTAGATCTCATTCACTACCTTCCACTGCCTAGACAATGCTAACATATAGAAGTTAAAAAAATATTTATCTAATAACCTATGAAATAAATTCATGAAGGCAAGAGAAAGGGAGTTTTTTTTCAAGTTTTTATTTAAATTCTACTTAGTTAACATACAATGTAATATTAGTTTCAGGTGTACAATATAGTGACTCAACACTTCCATACAACACCCAGTGCTTATTACAACAAGTGCACTCCTTAATCCATATCACCTATTTAACCCATCCCCTGATCCACCTCCCCTCTGGTAACCATCAGTTTATTCTCTACAGTTAAGAATCTATTTCTTAAAAAAAAAAAAAAATCTGTTTCTTGGTTTGCCTCTCTTTTTCCCTCTTTGCTTATTTGCTTTGTTTCTTCAATTGCACATATAAGTGAAATCATATGGTATTTGTCTTTCTCTGACTTATTTCACTTAACATAATACTCTCTAGCTCCATCCATGTTGTTGCAAATGGCAAGATTTCGTTCTTTTTATGGTTGAATAGTATTTCATTGTGTGTATATGTATGTATGCACATGTGTGTATACCACTTCTTTATCCATTCATCAGTCAGTGGGCACTTGGGCTGTTTCCAAATTTGGCTATTGTAAATAATGCTGCTATAAACATCCGGGTGCATGTATCCCTTCAAATTAGTATTTTTGTATTCTTTGGATTATTAAATACCTAGTAGTGCAATTGCTGAATCGTAGGCAGTTCTATTTTTAACGTTTTGAGGTAGTACCATTTTTCACAGTGGCTGCACCAGTTTGCATTCCCACTAAGAGTGCAAGAGGGTTCCCTTTTCCCACATCCTCGTCAATACTTGTTGTTCCTTGTGTTTTTGATTTTAGCCATTCGGACAGGTGTGACGTGGTATCTCATTACAGTTTTGATTTGCAGTTCCCTGATGATGAGTAATATTGAGCACCTTTTCATGTGTCTGTTGACCATCTGGATGTCTTCTTTGGAAAAATTTCTGTTAATGTCTTCTACCCATTTTTAATTGGATTATTTGTTTTTTGGGTGTTGGGTTTTATAAGTTCTTTATATATTTTGGGTGTCAACCCTTTATCAGATATGTCATTTGCGATTATCTTCTCTCATTCCACAGGTTGATTTTTAGTTTTGTTGTTTCCTTTGCTTTGCAGAAGCTTTTTATTTTGATAAAGTCCCAATCATTTATTTTTGCTTCTATTTCCTTTGCCTTAGGAGACATATCTAGAAAGAAGTTGCTATAGCCAATGTCAAAGAGGTTGTTACTGAATATGTTCTCCTGTGGGACTGTTATGGTTTCAGGTCTCACATTTAGGTCTTTAATCCATTTTGAATTTATTTTTGTGTATTGTGTAAGAAAGTGTTCCAGTTTCATTTTTTTGCACGTTGCTGTCCAGTTTTCCCAACACCATTTGTTGAAGAGACTGTCTTTTTTCCATTGGATATTCTTTCCTGCTGTCAAAGAGTAACTGACCATATGGCTGCATGTTCATTTCTGAGTTTTCTATCTGTTCCATTGGTCTATGTATCTATTTTTATGCCAGTACCACACTGTTTTGATTACTACAGCTTTGTAATATAACTTGAGGTCCAGAACTGTGATGCCTCTGGCTTTGTTTTCTTTTTCAAGGTTGCTCTGGCTATTCGGGGTCTTTTGTGGTTCCATACAAATTTTAGGATTGTTTGTTCTAGCTCTGTGAAAAATGCTGTTGGTATTTTGATAGGGGTTGCATTAAATGTGTATATTGCTTTGAGTAGTGTAGACATTTTAACAATATTTGTTCTTCCATTCCTTTGTGTCATCTTCAATTTCTTTCATCAGTGTTTTACAGTTTTCAGAGTACAGGTTTTTCACCACTTTGGTTAGTTTTATTCCTAGGTATCTTACTGATTTTGGTGCAATTGTAAATGGGATTGATTCCTTAATTAGTAGAAAGGGATTTTTAATACTTGAGTCAATAGTCAATAGAAAGAACATTCTCTGAATGTTTGTACTAGGTACTTTACAAATATTTCCAACAACTTTACAAACTATCTCATTTAAAAAATGATCAATCTAAAACTCATTAAGGACATTTTCTGAAGTAACTCAGCTAAAAATAAAGTAAAAATTTTAATTTGAATACGTCTGACCCCAAACCCATGCTCTTTGCACTATGTAATGCTACTCTCCTACAGGATATATAATAATCTAAAATGTTTTAGGGAAACTAGTTTGACAGCTTTAAGGACATAAAAAAAGATGGCCAGAAAACAGTTTCTGCCTTCAAGATGATGGACAAGCATGTGTGACATGGGACGCCTGGGTGGCTCAGTTGGTAAAGCGTCTGCCTTTGGCTCAGGTCATGATCCCAGGGTCCTGGGATTGAGTCCCACATGAGGCTGCCTGCTTCTCCCTCTGCCTGCCACTCCCTCTGCCTGTCGCTCCCCCTGCTTGTGCGCACGCTATCAAATAAATAAATAAAATCTTTTTAAGAAATAAGGTTTATTTCTCACTCATGCTATACATTGATTGCAGATCAACCAAGGCATTTCTGCTCACATTTAATTGGTGAAAGCAGGTCACGTGGCCAAGCCAGACGTCAAGAAAGCTGAAAGTACAAAATAAACTTCCTGCAGGAAGAGACACCAAATAATGGTAAACAAAATAACATCTACCATAATATGTAAACCAAACACTGATATATACGTACCACGTGGTGAATTTCTTAATGGTGTATTATGGCAGCACAGAAGAAATCTAACTCTGGCAGGGGGTTGGCAGGGAAAAGGGGACATGAGAGGGCATGAGGAAGAAAATATTTGAGCAGAGTTTGGAATCAATAGGCTGTTGATCAAGAGGATAAAAAAGAAAAGGACAATCAAAGCAGAGAAAACAGTATCTTTAAATCAAGGAATTCTTAAGAATTGTGTGTATGTGTCTGGGGGAAGGAGAATGACTACAAGTATCATACTTCCTAATACTAAGATGTATATTCCCCCAATCCAGTGTTGACACTTCAAAATATGTTCATAATCAATGTCAAAGAAACCTATCAACTTCTATTGCTGACAGTATACTGGATTAAGATACCCTAACAGAAATACCTAACAACAAACTAACAGCTACAACAAAAGAAAACTTTAAACATAATTCACTGGACTGCCCCAAAAGTAAGGAATCATAAAAGTAAGTAGGTTACTAAGGTCAGCTTTAGCTGTGAGGATTTCTATAGAGCACTGGAAACCGTGAGTTTAATCCAAGTTGAGGAGGACAGGAGATAAAGCCCCAGGTCCGTCCAAGATGAGGAAGCTAATAATAAACCCTCAATATAAAGCCTGGGCTTCAAAAAGCTCCACCCATAGTTCAAATATAAATAAGGCATAAATCTCAAGTCATAGCATAGAGCAACAAGGAAACTTGCCTGTCTTTACTCAGTCTGGATTGAAAGAAAATAAAATCTCCCATTCCTGAATGGAAAGGGATAAAATAGTAACTTTACAGTGGAGAAACCTAGCAAACACCATCTTAACCACATAATCAGAGTAAACACCACAACATGTTGATATCCTGTATATTCTGACATGATGTGATAAGAAGAACATTTTACCACTATGGATTTTTCACAAAACCTATATCCCAGTCTAATCATGAGAAAAACATCAAACCTAAATTGAAGGCCAGTCTACAAAATACATAACCAGTACTCAAAATCATAAAGGTCATAAAAAGCAAGGAAAACTTGAGAAACTGTCATAGAAGAGACTAAGGAGACATATGACTGAATGAAATGTGGTATCTTGGATGGGATCCTGGAACAGAAAAAAAAAAATTAGTGGAAATATAAATAAAGTCTGGAGGCTAGTTAGTGCTTATAAGAAAGTGTGTAAGATGAAGCAGGAAAGAATATCCAGTGGAAAAAAGACAGTCTCTTCAACAAATGGTGTTGGGAAAACTGGACAGCCACATGCAGAAGAATAAAACTGGACTATTTCCTTACACCATACACAAAAATAGACTCAAAATGGATGAAAGACCTAAATGTGAGATAGGGATCCATCAAAATCCTAGAGGAGAATAATGGCAGCAACCTCTTCGACCTCGGCTGCAGCAACTTCTTGCTAGACATCTCTCCAAAGGCAAGGGAACCAAAGGCAAAAATGAACTATTGGGATTTCATCAAGATAAAAAGCTTTTGCACAGCAAAGGAAACAGTGGCCAAAACCAAAAGACAGCTAACAGAATGGGAGAAGATATTTGCAAATGACATATCAGATAAAGGGCTAGTATCCAAAATCTATAAAGAACTTATCAGGGGCGCCTGGGAAGCTCAGTTGGTTAAGCGTCTGCCTTTGGCTCAGGTCATGACATCGCGGTCCTGCATGGAGCCCCGCATTGGGTTCCCTGATCGGTAGGGAGTCTGCTTCTCCCTCTCCTCCCCGCTCATGTGTTCTCTCTTGCTATCTCTCTCTCAAATAAGTAAATAAAATCTTTAAAAAAAAGAAAACTTATCAAACAACACCCAAAGAACAAATAATCCAATCAAGAAATGGGCAGAAGATAGGAGCAGACATTTCTCCAAAGAAGACATCCAAATGGCCAACAGACACATGGAAAAATGCTCAACATCACTTGGCATCACGGAAAGACAAATCCAAACCACAATGAGATACCACCTTACACCAGTCAGAATGGCAAAAATTAACAAGTCAGAAAACGACAGATGTTGGTGAGGATGCGGAGAAACGGGAACCCTCCTACACTGCGGGTGGGAATGCAAGCTGGTGCAGCCACTCTGGAAAACGGTATGGAGGGCCCTCAAAAAGGTGAAAATAGAGCTACCCTATGACCCAGCAATTGCACTACTGGGTATTTACCCCAAAGATACATATATAGTGATCCGAAGGGGCACCTGCAACCCAATGTTTATAGCAGCAATGTCCACAACAGCCAAAATAGGGCCCAGATGTCCATCGGCAGATGAATGGATAAAGAAGATGTGGTATGTATATACAATGGAATACTACGCAGCCATCAAAAATTAAAAAATGAAATCTTGCCATTTGCAATGACGTAGATGGAAGTAGAGGGTATTACGCTAAGCAAAATAAGCCAATCAGAGAGAGTTAATTATAATATGATCTCAATGATATGTGGAATTTCAGAAACAAAACAGAGGATCATAGGGGAAGAGAAGAAAAAATAAAACAAGATGAAACCAGAGAGGAAGACAAACCATAAAAGACTCTTAATCACAGGAAACAAACTGAGGGTTGCTGGAGGGAAGAGGGGTGGAAGGATCAGGAAATAGGTGACGGACATTAAGAAGGGCATGTGATGTAATGAGCACTAGGTATTATAAAAGACTGATGAATCACAGGCCTGTCCCTATGAAGCCAGCAATACATTATATGTTAATTGAATTTAAATAAAAAATGTTAAAATGGCAAAAAAAAAGTGTGTAAGATGTTAATATTAGGGGAGACTGGGTACAGAGTACACAGGAACTCTCTGTACTATCTTTGTATGTTTTCTACAAATCTGAAGTTATTTTCAAAAATTTATTTAAAAAAAAATCTTTTGCCCCCTGCCCCCCAAAAGCATAATCTCAATACCAATTCATGGAATTTAAGTGGTCCTAAACACTTCAAGCATATCATTGCATTTAAAGTGGTCCCAGGTTGGTTATGATCTGGGATAACTGTTAAAAGAAATTACAAATCCTCTCTGGATTCAAACGCATGCCTCAATTTCAAAAAAAAAATCCACCAAAAATTAATCAATCACAAAATATCCAAGGAAACAAGAATTTAATCTGAGTTGAAGAATGAGAGGTCTTAAGATGACTAAGAATTTTCTGGAACTGCTAAAAGTACCAATTCAAGGAAGTCACAAATCCCAAGCAGGGTAAGAAAGAGAGGGACATAGGGTAGGAGAGGAGGCGTAGAACAGAGGTGGTAGGGGAAATAAAGATAGAAATAAAGAACAGACAGAAATGGGCAGAGATATAAAGAGGGAGAGTCAAAAGACGGAGACAGACAATGTACATCTAGACACATCCAATTGAAACTACACAAAACCAAAAACAAAGATACAGTATATAAAGCAGCCAAAATACAGTTATACCCAATAAGCAAAGAATATGTATTCAAGTGTACATGGAACATTTATGAAAACTGACCCTATACTAGATCATAACACTGTACTTAACAAATTTAAAAGAATTGGTATTCTTATATCTTGAAATTTAAAAAACACTTTTCTAAACAAATTAATGGGACAAAGAACATCGTAACAGATTTTGGAAAATACCCACAACTGAACGATAGTGAAGAAAATATATCTCAAATGTGAAGAATGCAAAAAAAAAAAAGTGGTGTTAGAAAAAAATGTATAGGCTTAAATGCTTTATTAGAAGACTTGAAATTGAGTTAGAAAAACAGTAAAGGGGCGCCTGGGTAGCTCAGTTGGTTAAGCAACTGCCTTCGGCTCAGGTCATGATCCTGGAGTCCCGGGATCGAGTCCCACATCGGGCTCCCTGCTCAGCAGGGGGTCTGCTTCTCCCTCTGCCCTCTTCCCTCTCGTGCTCTCTGTCTCTCATTCTCTCTCTCTCAAATAAAAAAAAAAAATCTTTAAAAAAAAAAAAAAAAAAAAAAACAGTAGAATAAATCCTAAAAAAAAAAAAAGAGAGAAAGAAGGAGATGATAAAGAACAGTAATTAGTAGAAACAGAATACAAATACATAATAAAACAAAGCCAAAATTTATTATTTGAAAGATAATTAAAAGGAAAAAAGGGGAGGAGGCAAAATAAGCAATATTAATAAAAAGGAGATGTAATCTCATAAATTTTTTTTTTAAAGATTTGTTTATTTATTTATTTGAGACAGAGAGCTGGGGGACGGGTGGGCAGAAGGAGAGAGTCTTAAGCAGACTCCACACTGAGTGCAAAGCCTGATACGGGGCTCAATCTCACGACCCTGAGATCACAACCTAAGCCAAAACCAAGAGTGGGTTGTTCAACTGACTGTACCACCCAGGCGCCCCTCAGATAAAAATTTTTATTAAGAGTGAAAAATACTGCCAGGATTAAACAGAAAATAAGGTAATATGAACAATTTTATGCCAATAAATTTGAAAACTTAGATGAAATGGATAAATTCCTCACTAAAACTGACTCAAAAGCAAAAACGGAACATGAATAGTCCTATGACCATTAAAGAAACTGAATTCGTGGTTAAAAATCTTATAAGCAAGACACAAGAGCTTTACAGATAAATTCTACCAAATTTTCGGGCGCCTGGGTGGCTCAGTTGGTTAAGCAACTGCCTTCGGCTCAGGTCATGATCCTGGAGTCCCGGGATCGAGTCCCACATCGGGCTCCTTGCTCGGCAGGGAGTCTGCTTCTCCCTCTGATCCTCCCCCTCTCATGCTTTCTGTCTCCCATTCTCTCTCAGATAAATAAATAAGATCTTTAAAAAAAAAAAAAATTCTACCAAATTTTCAAAGAATACATAACTCTAATTTTATAGAGGATGCTAATCTCATACAGAGGATATACAAAAAAGGAACACTCCTCAACTCATTTTATGAGGTTAAATTTACCTTAACACCAAAATTAGACAAAGACAGTACAAATGGAAAATTACAAACTAATCTCACTCACAAGGATATTAAACACATCACATCAGCAAACCAAATCCAGCAAAATATAAAAAATATACATAAGTTGGACTTATCTTCAGAAAAGTGATTAGTTTAATATTGAAGATTAGTTAATGCAATTCACCTCGTTCAAAGAATAAAAGAAAAAATCATATTACTAATTGAACAGATGCAGAAAGAGTAGCCACTAAATTTGATTTAGCCTCAATAAACTAGGACTAGAAAGTAACTTCCTTAACATGAAAGAGGACATCCAAAATAATACTTACAGAAAACATCATATTTAATGGTAAAATGTTGAAAACACTGCTTTTAGGTTGGGGAGAAGACAAGGATGCCTGCTATCACCACTTCTATTCAACCTGTAGGTAGCAGACCTAACCAGTGAAGTAACAGAGCAAGAGATAAAAGGTATAAAGAAGGGAAAGGGGAAGAAACAAAAGCAGGATTATTTATAGATGATAGGAGTATCAATACTATCAATATAAAAAAAGAAATACACAGAAAAATTATTTGAAATAATAGGGCTTAAAAGGGTTAAAATCAGGGCGCCTGGGTGGCTCAGTTGGTTAAGCGACTGCCTTCGGCTCAGGTCATGATCCTGGAGTCTCTGGATCGAGTCCCGCATCGGGCTCCCTGCTCAGCAGGGAGTCTGCTTCTCCCTCTGACCCTCCCCCCTCTCATGTGCTCTCTCTCTCATTCTCTCTGTCAAACAAATAAATAAAATCTTTAAAAAAAAAAAAAAAAAAAAAAAAAAAAAAAAAAAAAAAAAAAAAAAAGGGTTAAAATCACTTAATTCCTAGAATCAATTTACACTAATACAATCTATGTAACTTAGGCCTCTCTGACCTCAAATATCACAGAAAGCTATTTATAATTTAGAACTCTTATAATTCCTGTCTAATTTTAGAAACCACTGCATTGTGACTTTACCAGGTTAGAACAAAATTAAGTATAAGATGTACCTGTGGGCTTTAAAGGATTTACATACAACTAAATAAAATCTGTCCAACATGAGGTCAAAAGCATGCTGTCCCAGATCTATGTATAATTCTTTTCTGTAGTCTAGTAGTACTATTTGAGATTTGTCACAGTTATATCTCAATACAGCTGGAAAAAATTAATATTTCAGTTTTCACTTAATAAAATTCCAATATTCATGTGTGAAAATTAAAAGACTAATAATGCTGAAAAAAAATTTTTTTTCCCTAAATATATGACCAAGCACATGTCACACAGGTCTATCTACGGTTTGGCCAATGGTCAAGATCTTTCCCACATTGACATTACTCCAAAAAGTGATAGTTACCTAATGCAATCTATCCATCTACCTTTTCATAAAAAACTTACTGAGAGCCTACTAACATTGTCGTGGTCCCTGGGATAAAGGAGAAAACAAAATTAAGTGCCTGGTCTCATGAAGTTTTCATGATGATGATAACAGCTGCAAACATTTAGAAAGTGTATTATCAGATGCTGCTCTAAGCGCTTTACATGCACACACACAACCCTTTGATATAAGTACTTCCCTCATTTACAAATGAGGAAACTGAAGCATAAAGAAGTAATTCTCCCAAAAACACATGAATAGAAAAGTAGCAAAACTAGGATTTAAAACCCATTCAGCCTGCCTGCCTTCAGATTCTAAGCTCTTGAATCACTACACCACATTTCGGTTGTGATAATTTCTACAGAGAAAAACTAAAATATGGTAGAGGAATATTGGAGAAGAGTATAATTTTATACACAATGGTCAGAGCAGAATTTTTTTTAGTTTCTACAGCCTTGATTCAACATCTTCCTTTGAAAATCCCCTCAAACCTCTCTTCCCACAGTCTCTCCCAATCTTAGTTACTGATGATTCCATCCTTCAAGTTACTCTGACCTGATTGGTCAGAACAGGATATACTTATGTTGAGAAACAACTCCCAAATCAGTAGCTTGACAAAACAAAAAATTTTATGTTGCTCATGCTAAGTTCACTGCAACTCCAGGCAGTTATCCTCTAAGTGGTGACTTCACCATTCCAGTTCCTTTAATCTTGTGGCTCTATAATTTCAACACAAGGCCTCCTTCCCAGCAAGAAGAACCAGAGAAGGCTATAGGGGCTTTGCTCTGCCTCAGCCAAGCACATCCTTACACAATTCACTGGCCATAACTAGTTATGTGGCTTCACCAAACTACAAATGGAGATAAGAAGGGAAATGTCAAATATGTCCAGGTAAGAACTGGATATTGGTGAGCAGCATCATATCGTCCTTGACTCCATTTTCTTTTGTAGCCCACATGTAAAACTTCGGCAAATCTTATCAGTTGTACCTTCAAAATACATCCAGAATTTAACTACTTTGCACTACCTTTACCTTACCACTCTGGTTCAATCTTCCATCATTTCTGACTTAGATTATTACAATGACCTTCTATCTCACTGCTTCCATACTTGCCCCCACTGGCCGCCCCCCCCACCGTCTTCACCCAAACACCAAGTGGTCATGAACAAAACCTCCAACTGCAATGACTTCCCATCCCATTAAAAAAGAAAAGTTCTTAAAATGACCTTCTAGGCCCCACAGGATGAACCTGGGCAACAGTTATCTCTCTGACTCCATCTCCTACTACTTTCCTTTTCCTTTACTTTGTTCTAGACACAGACCCTCTTTGAGATCCCTTGAAGATGACAGAAATGCTCCTATCTCAGTGCCTCTGCAAAGGCTATTCTTTCCATCTAGAATACACTTCCCTCATATACCTACATGGCTCAGTTCCTTAGTTTCTTCAGGTCTTTGAGCTCAAATATTACCTCTGAAGTGACACCCTCTGACCATCCTATTTAAAACTGACCTCCCCTCACTTCTGCCCCTAGCAACCCAGACCCCCTTTCCTTTCTATATTTTTCTTTTTAACACATGCCATCTCTTACATACTAATATATATTATTTTTATATTTATTCACATTCCCATCTAGATATAAGTTCTGTAAGAGTGGGGTTTTTGCCTCTTTTGCTCACTGCATTCATTAAATATATTTTTTATATGAAAAAATGAAGATATCATTTGTGCAGAGAGAAACACTTAAGAGAGTAAATGACCTATACAGATCTCTGAGAAAAGAGAATATCCATAGAGGGTAAAGACCCAGATCCATGAGGTCTTGTGTTTGTTTGAGGAACAAAAAACATGACTGGAGGCCACTCAGTGAGGGAAAAGAGTAAGAAAATGATAAATGATGTTAAGGATGCACTAGGTGTCAAATCACATAGAGACTTTGACTTTTACTCTGAATAAGATAGGAATCCTTTGAACAGTTTTGAGCATAGGTTGGGACATGACATGAGTTAACTTGACTTCTGGGTAGAAAATGGGTATCAGACAAAGGGCAGAAATAGGAGACCACTTAGGAGACTTACTATACTTCTGTAGAGAAGAGATGATGGCATAGATAAGAATGGTAATAATGGTGAAAATTATAAGAACAATTGAAATCTGGATAGAAATTTAATAGATAACATAGCAAAGGAAGTGGGATTACGAAGTCTAGAGTCCAAGTCTTCAGTCCAAGTATGGGCTGAAGATATAATATTGGAAGTCATCAGCACACAGATCGTAGTCACAAGACTAGATAAAGGAAAAGAAAAACAGATGGAAGAAAGGACCTTCACTTGGAATGAAAAGATGAAATGACAGACAGGAGGACAGAAAGAAGGCTAGAGAGAAAAGGAAAAAGAAAAAGGATGGGATGAAGTCTAGATAGATAGAAGCAAGGGATAAATGTATATATTCCCAGAAGGAAGGATGGATAGAATGACTGATGAAAGGAAAGGAGGGAGGAAGAGCAGTTAAATGGGATAACAATGCTATGACACATGGGAGAAAGAAGGACACATGATAAACTCTCCCTCTTCACAGATGACATGATACTTTATGTGGAAAACCCAAAAGACTCCACTCCAAATTACTAGAACTCATACAGCAATTCAGCAATGTGGCAGGATACAAAATCAATGCACAGAAATTAGTTGCTTTTCTATACACTAAGAGTAATTGTAGAAAGAGAAATTATGGAATCAATTCCATTCACAATAGCAACAAAAACCATAAGATACCTAGGAATAAATCTAACTAAAGAAGTAAAGGACCTATACTCTAGAAACTAAAGAACACTTATGAAAGAAATTGAGGAAGAGACAAAAAGATGGAAAAATATTCCATGCTCATGGATTGGAAGAATAAACATTGTTAAAATGTCTATCCTCCCCAGAGCAATTTACACTTTCAATGCCAACCGTATTAAAATACCACTGGCATTTTCAAAGAGCTGGAATAAAAAATCCTAAAATTTGTATGGAACCAGAAAAGACCCTGAATTGCCAAGGGAATGATGAAAAAGAAAAACAAAGCTGGGGGCATCATGTTGTCTGACTTCAAGCTATATTATAAAGCTGTGATAACCAAGACAGCATGGTATTGGCACAAAAAAAGACACATAGACCAATGGAACAGAACAGAGACCAGAAATGGACCCTCAACTCTATGGTCAACTAATCTTTGACAAATCAGGAAAAAATATCAAATGGAGAAAAGACAGTCTCTTCAATAAGTGGTGCTGGGAAACTGGACAGCTGCATATAAAAGAATAAAACTGGACCACTTCCTTACACCATACACAAAGATAAATGCAAAATGGATGAAAGACCTCAATGTGAGACAGGAATCCTTCACAATCCTAGAGGAGAGAACATAGGCAATAACCTCTTTAACACTGGCCACAGTAACTTCTTTCAAGACACGTCTTCATAGGCAAGTTAAACAAAACCAAAAATGAACGTCTGGGACTTCAACAAGATAAAAAAGCTTCTGCACAGCAAAGGAAACAGTCAGCAGAACTTAAGAGGCAGCCCATGGAATGTGAGAAGATATTTGCAAATGACATTACAGATAAAGGGCTGATATCCAAGATCTATAAAGAACTTCTCAAACTCAACACTCAAAAACCTAATAACCCAGTCAAAAAATAGGCAGAAGACATGAACAGACACTTCTCCAAAAAGACATACAAATGGCTAACAGACACATGAAAAAATGCTCAACATCACTAGCCATCAGGGAAATACAAATCAAAACCATAATGAGATACCACCTTACACCAGTTAGAATGGCAAAAATTAACAAAACAGGAAACAACAAATGTTGGCAAGGATGTGGAGAAAGGGGAACCCTCTTACGCTGTTGGTGGGAATGCAAGCAGGTACAGCCACTTTGGAAAACAGTATGGAGGCTCCTCAAGATGTTAAGAACAGAGCTACCCTACGACCCAGCAATTGTACTACCAGGTATTTACCCCAAAGATACAGATGTAGTGAAAAGAAGGGGCATGTGCATCCCAATGTTCATAGCAGCAATGTCCACAATAGCCAAACTACGGAAGGAGCTGAGATGCCCTTCAACAGGATGAATGGATACAGAAGATGTGGTACATATACATGATGGAATATTATTCAACCATCAGAAACGATGAATACCCACCATTTGCATCGACCTGGATGGAACTGGAGGGGATTATATATTAAGTGAAGTAAGTAAAAAAGACAATTATCATATGGTTTCACTCATATGTGGAACATAAGCAATAGCACGGAGGACCACAGGGGAAGGGAGGGAAATCCAAAGGGGCAAAATCAGAGAGGGAGATGAACGATGAGACTATGGACCCCGAGAGACAAGCTGGGGGTCTCAGAGGGGAGGAGGGTGGGGGAAGGGGGTAACAGGGTGATGGGTATTGAGGAGGGCACATGCTGTGATGAGCACTGGGTGTTATACTTAACTAATGAATCATTGAACACTACATCAAAAACTAATTATGTACTATACAGTAGCTAACTGAACATAATAATAAAAAAAAGCAAGAGTATATGGGACAAAAATGCAAAGAATGATGGGGTAGAGAAGCAAGAACGGATAGAAAGACAAGGAGTGGGGGACAGGATGGTAAGAGAGAAAAAGGGGGAAATAGGACAGAGGTAGGAAGGAACAATCCAACTGAAATTTGAAAATCCTAAGTTTTCAGTAACAAAGAAAGGGTCAGTTTGGTTTAATTACTAATAGTGAGTTATGAACCAGTCACGGACCTCAAACACATCCCAAACAGACTTGATTTCACAGTTGAAAGTAAGAAATGGGGCGCCTGGGTGGCTCAGTTGGTTAAGCGACTGCCTTTGGCTCAGGTCATGATCCTGGAGTCCCGGGATCGAGTCCCGCATCGGGCTCCCTGCTCGGCAGGGAGTCTGCTTCTCCCTCTGACCCTCCTCCCTCTCATACTCTCTGTCTCTCATTCTCTCTCAAATAAATAAAATCTTAAAAAAAAAAAAAAAAAAATTTAAAAAAAAGAAAGTAAGAAATGTCTCTTTTTTGATGCATGCTATATAACTATACACAGAACTTGTTCTATGCTTAGACAAATTTATGAAGTAAAACTAAATGAACCCAAAATATATCACCATTTATTTGGTAAAGAGACTAATTTCGATTCACATTAACTTTTACTCTTTTTAGAGACATTTGAGAGTTAATTATTAGCAATCTAATAAAATGTAGAATCACATATTCTGAAGTGTAGTCTTTCATTTATACAACCAACATTTGGGCACCTACACAGGACACAAAAAATAAATCCAGATTTCTAGTTCTCAGAGCCTCCAAGTTTAATGAGAATAAGACATGCAGCAAATTTATTATAGTAATTAATACACTGTATTATTGAAGTCCCTATTATTTTGTTTTGTTTTTGAAGTCCCTATTGTTAAAGGACATATAAAGGAAGGCAATTAGGCTGAGAAATATCTGTAGTAAAGTTTTACAAAGAATATAACTGATCTGGATCTTTTAGGAACTATTGAGTACTTTGTAATAGCAGTTTATTTTTTTTAAAGATTTTATTTTTATTTTTTAATTTTATTTTATTATGTTATGTTAGTCATTAGTATTTGAGGTGGTGATCCACTATTCATTGTTTTCGTATAACACCCAGTGCTCCATGCAGTACGTGCCCTCCTTAATACCCATCACCGGGCTAACCCATCCCCCCACCCCTCTCCCCTCTAAAACCCTCAGTTTGTTTCTCAGAGTCCATAGTCTCTCATGGTTCATCTCTCCCTCCGATTTCCCCCTCTTCATTTTTCCCTTCCTTCTCCTAATGTCCTCCATGCTTATGTTCCACAAATAAGTGAAACCATATGATAATTGACTTTCTCTGCTTGACTTATTTCACTTAGCATAATCTCCTCCAGTCCCATCCATATTGATGTAAAAGTTGGGTATTCATCCTTTCTGATGCCTGAGTAATATTCCATTGTATATATGGACCACATCTTCTTTATCCATTCATCTGTTGAAGGGCATCTCGGCTCTTTTCACAGTTTGGCTATTGCGGACCTTGCTGCTATGAACACTGGGGTGCATATGGCCCTTCTTTTCACTACATCTGTGTCTTTGGGGTAAATACCCAGGAGTGCAATTGCTGGGTCATAGGGTAGCTCTATATTTAATTTTTTAAGGCACCTTTACACTGTGTTCCAAAGTGGCTGTACCAACTTATATTCCCACCAACAGTGTCAGAGGGTTCCCCTTTCTCCATAACCTGTCCAACATTTGTTGCTCCTTGCCCTGTCAATTTTTGCCATTCTAACTGGTGTAAAGTGGTATCTCAATGTGGTTTTGATTTGAATTTCCCTGATGGCTAATGATGATGAACATTTTCTCATGTGTCTGTTAGCCACTTGTATGTCTTCTTCGGAGAAATGTCTGTTCATGTCTTCTGCCCATTTTTTGACTTGATTATTTGTTTTTTGGGTGTTGAGTTTGAGAAGTTCTTTATAGATCTTGGATACCAGCCCTTTATCTGTAGTGTCATTTGCCAATATTTTCCCCCATTCTGTGGGTTGCCTCTTTGTTTTGTTGACTGTTTCCTTTGCTGTGCAGAAGATTTTTATCTTGATGAAGTCCCAAAAGTTCATTTTTGCTTTTGTTTCACTAGCTTTTGGAGATGTATCTTGAAAGAAGTTGCTGTGGCCAATGTCAAAGATGTTATTGCCTATGTTCTCCTCTAGATTTTGATGGATTCCTGTCTCACACTGAGGTCTTTCATCCATTTTGAGTTTATCTTTGTGTATGGTGTTAGAGAATGGTTGCAGCGAATATCATCCTCAATGGGGAAAAGCTGAGAGCCTTTCCCTTAAGATCAGGAACACATCAAGGATGCCCACTCTCGCCACTGTTGTTCAACATAGTACTAGAAGTCCTAGCAACAGCAATCAGACAACAAAAAGAAATAAAAGGTATTCAAAATTGGCAAAGAAGAAGTCAATTCTCTCTTTCCACAGATGACATGATACTTTATGTGGAAAACCCAAAAGACTCCACCCCCAAATTACTAGAACTCATACAGCAATTCAGTTATGTGGCAGGATACAAAATCAATGCACAGAAATCAGTTGCTATCTTATACACTAACAATGCAACTGTAGAAAGAGAAATTAGAGAAACGATTCCATTTACAATAGCACCAAAAACCATGAGATACCTCGGAATAAACCTAACCAAAGAGGTAAAGGATCTATACTCTAGGAACTATAGAACACTCATGAAAGAAATTGAAGAAGACATAAAAAGATGGAACAACATTCCACGCTCATGGATCGGAAGAATAAACATTGTTAAAATGTCTACGCTACCCAGAGCAATCTATACCTTCAATGCCATCCCAATCAAAATTCCAATGACATTTTTTGAAGTGCTGGAACAAACAATCCTAAAATTTGTATGGAATCAGAAAAGATCCCGAATCGCCACGGAAATGTTGAAAAAGAAAAACAAAGTTGGGGACATCACGTTTCCCAATTTCAAGCTATATTACAAAGCAGTGATCACCAAGACAGTATGGTACTGGCACAAAAACAGACATATAGACCAATAGAACAGAACAGAGAGCCCAGATATGGACCCTCAACTCTCTGGTCAAATAATCTTAGTTACTGAAACAAATGTATTTATATATCCCTCCGTGATTATGAGTTTATTTTTCTTTTTAGTTTTTTTTTTAAGGTATTTTTTATAAGATTGTATTTATTTATTTGAGAGAGAGACAGAGTGCGTGAGAAAGAGAAAGAAAAGGAGCAGGGAGAGGGACAGAGGGAGAAGCAGACTCCCTGCTGAGCAGAGGCTCCATCCCAGGACTGAGCTGAAGGCAGACGCTTAACCAACTGAGCCACCCAGGCACCCCTCTTTTTAGTTCTATCAGTTTTGGCTTTTTGCATTTTGGGGCTATGTCTCACACATAAAATTTGACTAAATATCTTCCTTGAGGACTGACCATTTTAATATCCATGAAATATCCCTCTATGTCTCTAATAATAATGCTTCTTTGCTTTAAATTCTACTTTATCTGAAATTAGTAACACCATATCACCTTTCTTTCTATTAGTGTATGCACAGGCATATCTTTTTCCATGCTTTTTTAACTTCAGCCCATCTTAAGCTCCACATTTAAGGTGTATTTCTTATAAACACCATATTTTAGGTTGAACCACATGAAATTGCTAATATTATACTGTTTTTGACCTACAAAAACAGAAATTTCATAGCTCAAAATCTCAGTTTTTTTAATTCAAACCATCTTTGTTAATTGGAAAATGTGGTCCATTTATAATTAATAGAGTTACTGACATCCATAGGTTTTAAATTTACCTTCTTAATATTTGTTTCACTTGTTCTATGCCTCCTTTCTTGTCTTCTTTTAAATTATTTTTTTACTATGCCATTTTCCTCCACTCTTAGGCTGTTATAACTTCTTTTAGAGGTTATCTATAAATCAAAATATAATCCCTAATTTCTTAAAGTCCAATATAAATTTTATTTTTATTAAATTGTATTTTTATTGATTCTCTAACAATGCAAAGATCGTAGAATATACTGACTCCATTTAACTCCATTTAACATAGATACATACACAAAAGATATTATTACTTTGAACTGTTGGTATTCATTTATTCACTTATTCATTCAGTATCCACATACTAACAGTTTCTATTACTTAACTTCTGTATTTCTTTTTTTTTTAAGATCTTATTTATTTATTTGAGACAGAGTAAGCCGAGAGAGAGAGAACTATCGGGGGGAGAAGCAGAGGAAGAGGGAGAAGCAGACTCAACTGAGCAGGGAGCCAGATGCGAGGCTCGATCCTAGGACTCCAGGATCACGACTTGGCCCAAGACAGACACTTAACCAAATGAGCCACCCAGGTGCCCCACTCTTCTGTATTTCTATCTAGAATCTTCTTCTTTTGCCTGACAAACCCTTTCTAGAATATTCTTCACATCTGATCTGCTACTCCTGGATGATTTTCTCTCCTCTCCTTCTGGAATTTCAATACAAATACACTAGACCTCTTTGCCATGTCCTATATGTCTCTCACACTCTTGTATATTTTCCATCCTAATGTGTCTCTGCTTCAGTCTATTTTTTTCTGAACTATCTTTCAGTTTACTAATTCTTTCCTCAGCTACATCTAATCTTCTGTCAAACCTATTCTCTGAGTTAACAATTTCAGCTATTGTATTTTTTCATTTCTAATATTACTTGATTTTTTCATAGCTTTTTTCCAAGATTCTCTTTTATCCAATTTCTTGAAAATATTAATCATGATTGTTTTAAAGTCCATGATTAATTACTCTAATATCTGGATTTCTTATAGGTTTGCTTCTAATTATTTTCTTCTTTCACTTATTCATGGTTTCAGTAATTTCTTGTCTTTTAGTATGCCTGGTTATTTTTTACTGCATGCCAAGCATTATGTATCTAAAAAAACTATAGGGTTGCCTAGGTGGCTCAGTCGGTTAAGTGTCTGACTTCAGCTCAGGTCATGATCTCGGGGTCCTGAGATTGAGCTCTGCATCAGGCTCTGTGCTCAGTGGGGAGTCTGCTTGTCCCTCTCCCTCTTCCTCTGCCTTCCTCCCTCCCCCCGCTTGTGCTCACATGCGCACGCTCTCTCTCAAATAAAATCTTTAAAAAAAAAACTATAGTCTTCTTTAGAATTATTAACTTTTGTTTGTAGCACTTCTAAAATAAAGTCTAAGACCATTAATCAATCAATAATTAAGTTGATTTAATGCTGGATTTCAGTGCTTCAACAGGCTGTTGTATTCAAACTCTGCTCCTAGAATATTGCCCTTCAAGGATCCCAAGCCAAAGTTGAGAATTTTCAAGGGCCTTTATTCCTTGGTAGGCTCTGAACTCCACTATTTTCCCCTTCTGGCCCCATGAAACTGCTGGAAATTCTGCTCAGCTTCTTAGTCACAATTTTAATTTTCAAAAGTGACTTCTGGGGCGCCTGGGTGGCTCAGTCATTAAGCATCTGATCGGGCTCTCTGCTCAGCGGGAGGCCTGCTTCTCCCTCTCCCACTCCCCCTGCTTGTGTTCCCTCTCTCTCTGTCTCTGTCTGTCAAATAAATAAATAAAATCTTAAAAAAAAAAAAAAACACGTGACTTCTGCATTAAGGAAAAAGCAGCATCAAATGCCAGGTTCAATTGTCTTCATTTTCCTTTTCTTCTAGATCTTATTCCACCAACTCTTAATAACTTTGTAACTCTCCAATAACTTCAAAGAGATTTTTTTTCAGGTTTTCTACATGCTTTTAGCAGTTAAGTTGGCCTAAGACAACCTAATCAGCCATTTCCAGAAGCAGAAATGCTCAGGAGTTCAGTTCTACATATATTTGGTTTGAGGTGTCTATTAGATATCCAAGTGGACTCATTAATTATTAAATGACATATGTAACCCTGCTATTCAGGAAAGATATCTTGATAGCTAGACATAAACTTGGGATTCATTGTATAAACGGTATTAACAGCTGTAAGGCTAGATGTATGGATGAAATGACAGATGGATAGAAGTAAAAAGAAAAGGAGTTGTAGAAGGAAAGCCTCAAGGAAGTGAGGAGATAAAAAAGGAATGGACTCAAGAGTAAGAGAGAGATACATAGGGGAAAGAAAATAGAAAGAATAGTAAGAGAAGCTGGAAAAACTGGGAGGATATAGGGGAGACTATGAGGAGAACTAGACAGAAGATGGCAAGGGGAAGGAGGTTGGGAAAAAGAATTGCAGGATGCACGTGCCCACACACACACACACACTCACAAAAGAAGGAGACAGACTAAGGAAGAAAGCTTGGCAGAAAGGATAGGTCTTTGTAAGACAGATCTCTGAAAGAATGACATGGATGAAACGATCAGCCTTTGAAAGGACAAACTAACCAAACTTACGACAGATGGATGTCTAGATGTCAATTAGGAAGTTAGGAGGCAGGAAGAATGAAGGCAAGGAATGGTGGATTGGAAGGGAAAGAAAGGAACAGACACATGGATGAAGAGGACTAATGGGAGGTGAATGTAAGGGCTCTAAAGAAAAGAAGAAAAATGGAAGAATGAAAAATATCCAATTAAGATAGCCACTAATATGACAGAGTTTTCAATGCAGGGTGAAGAGAAGGAGAGAAACCTTTCTTAAATTCCAAAAAAGAGGGTCTGGACCTGTCATGGTCCACAAACTCTAACTGCATGTGTTTGCACATCTGAAAATAAGAAATGTTCCCTGACCACAAAGATATTACATAATCATACAAAAAAACCATATTCTAAATAAAGAAAAAATAACAACAGAAGTGCACTTAATGAACTAACTGTGCAAACTACAGTATCTTATTTAGGTAAAAAGTCACATTTCAGCCTGTATTAATTTCTACTATCTTTCTGGCCCCTAGTAGGATGCTCCATACCATTTTGATGCTTCCATAGTAAATTACCAGTGACTAATAAAATACAAAAAAGCATATCAGAAGCACTTTCAATCATTCATTC
The DNA here is from genome assembly GCF_002201575.2 of Neomonachus schauinslandi. Classification (NCBI taxonomy): domain Eukaryota; kingdom Metazoa; phylum Chordata; class Mammalia; order Carnivora; family Phocidae; genus Neomonachus; species Neomonachus schauinslandi. The sequence goes on along the minus strand of NC_058407.1, from coordinate 15,534,876 downwards.
ATTCTTTAAATCAACATTTGAGCATTTTCTTGAGATACAATAATAAATATAAATTCATATTCCTTAAGGCCTCCCAAATTTAATGAAAATAAGGTATAAAAATAAACTATTAGTTATTGAAAGTGTTATAAAACTTCATGGCACTGAGGAAAGACAGAAAAGTCAAATCTGTTACGGAGGACTGTAAGGTTTCACAAAGATGTTTGATATGTATGGGTCTTTTACTATCATAGCATTGTACTTTATAACAGCAGTGTAAGATGATCTTTAACAGCAGTATCATATATCTTCTGGAACTGAATTACACTAGTACATGTATATGTAATTTATTCCAACCTCATTTTAAAAAATCACATAAAAGTATTTGTAATCTAGGCCTCATACTAATCTTTGTCTATTTTTAGAGAGCACTGCATTTTGCCTTCAAAAGGACCAGCAAAATCAGGTAAGAGAGCTATTTGGGGGCTTTAGGAGACTTACAGGGAATTAAATAAAATCTGTTAAACATTTGTAAAAGACAAACTATCTTAGAGAGCTATATATAATGACTTTCTGTAGTTAGCCTGAAAGAAATTTCTTTCCTGAAAAATATTCAAAAATGCTGCAAGTTATACTGATTTTTCTGATCTATGACCTAAATTGCACACAACTATCTCAAGTTTGCCAGCGGTTTTTCCCAATCGTAACCAAATAAGAACACCCCCCCCCAAAAAAAATAAGGGGGAAAAAAAAAAGAAGAAATCAAGAAGTTCACAGAAAGTAAACCACAGGGCGCCTGGGTGGCTCAGTCGGTTGAGTGTCTGCCTTCAGCTCAGGTCATAATCCCCGGGTCCTGGGATCAAGTCTCGCATCAGGCTTCCTGTTCTGTGGAGAGTCTGCTTCTCCCTCTACCCCTCCCCACTGCTCATGATCTCTCTCTCTCTCTCTCAAATAAATAAAATCTTTAAAAAAAAGATAGTAAACCACAGTATTATAATTAGATTTGTGACTCCTTCCCAAAATGACAGTACCTACTCTCACCACAATGGCAATCCCTTGAACAATGCCATGTAATCATTTTTCCTTCAATAAATATGTTTTGAGAACCTATTATGTACTATGAACTGCACTAGATGTTAGGGACATAGTTATTTAAAAAAAAAAAGACATTCCTACCATTTATTATGTAGCTTATATTTTAGTGAGGGAGGGATGCAGACAGAAAAATAAAGGAATGAGTCAGATGGTAATAACTGAATAATACAAGATTAAAGAGGAAATGGCGATTTTATACAATAAAGAAATGGAGATTGTTATTTCACATAAAATTGTCAAGTAAATCCTCAGTGATAATGGAACACTTATGCAGAGACCTAAAGGAAAGTGAGGGAACAAGTCACACTGGAAGAAAAACATTCTGTGCAGAAGGAATAGCATATGTATAATCAGATGAATATGCATAGTATCTTTGGAAGAATATTCAAGAGATTAGTATGGCTACAGCTTAGTGAAAGGTAGAATGCTAAGAAATTAGGTTAGAAAGTTATCAAGTTCCAGTTCACACAATATCTTATAAAGTATTATATGGACATCACATTTTATTCTGAGATGTCATTACAGAATTAATCTTACTTATGATTATGAAGGATCATAACACGTTAAAGGAGAGAAAAGGAAGAACCAGGGAACTCTAAAAGGAAACTACTGCAACATTCTATGCAATGGCTTTGGTCAAGATAATTATGAGACATGGTCTGAGCTTGGGTACATTTTGAAAGCAGAGAAAATATAATTTAATCAATACGTTTAAAGTTAAAAAAAAATAAACAAAAGCAAGCAAACAAGCAAGAACCAAAAACAGTAAGTTTAGGGAGTAAAAAATGGAGTAAATTTTTTTTTTCAGATATGTGAAAAAGAATGAAAGAAAACTCTATAAAAAATATAATTGAGATAAAACAATGATACAGTTAAAAAGAGAATTATGTAATGGAAAGCTGATATAAAGAAATTTTACAAAATGAAACAGAGAAGCAAAAAATGGAAAGTATGGAGAAGTAAGACATTAAGAATGCAGTGAAAACATCTAACAAGTGTACAAATGGAATTCCAAAAGGAGAAAGGAGAATGAGGTAGGAGCACTATTTGAAAAGTTAACAGCTGAAGAATTTTCAGAACTGATTAAAGATACTAACTCAAAGGTTCAAGGAGCCTTACAAATCAAGAGGAATGAATGTAAAAAAACAAAACAAAACAAAACACCAAGATCCATTATTGAAAAGCTGAAGAACATACCAAAAAAAGAGAAGATTTAAAATTAAACAAAAACACCCTCAACAGGGCACCTGGGTGGCTCAGTTGGTTAAGCGACTGCCTTCGGCTCAGGTCATGATCCTGGAGTCCCAGGATTGAGTCCCACATCGGGCTCCCTGCTCAGCGGGGGGGTCTGCTTCTCCCTCTGACCCTCTTCCCTCTCATGCTCTCTGTCTCTCATTCTCTCTCTCAAATAAATAAATAAAATCTTTAAAAAAAAAAAAAAAACACCCTCAATAAAGTAGCAGCAGGCATGGCAGCTGACTCTACTACATCTCTAATATGCTGAAAGAAAATAATTGTCAACCTAGAATTCTATACCCAGCGGAAATAAGGACAGAAAGACAGTACCTTTAGACAAACAAAACTTGAGTGTGCCACTAGCAGTCCTTCACTATAGAGCATTCAAAAAGATATTATTAATGTAAGAGAAAGTGATTTCAAGTGCATGATTTGAGATGCTAGAAGGAATAAGGAACACAGAAAGTAGAAATATGTAGGTAAATAAACATTAGCCTTATAAAACAGCAAAGACTGTATTTTGGATTTTTTAAAAGCAAAAAAGAAGGGGTGCCTGGGTAGCTCAGTCAGTTAAGCGTCCAACTCTTGATCTCAGCTCAGGTCTTGATCTCAGGGTCTGAGTTCAAGCCCCACATTGGGCTCCATGCTAGGTGTGGAGCCTACTTAAAAGCTAAAAAGAGAGAGATAATTAGTATGTAAGTCAGGAAACTAATTGGACTTTAAAATTTTAAGTGTTTCAAGGGCCTTGTATTAGCTAAAAAGGGGCAGAGTTATGGATTAACTTTAGACACTGATCAGTGTGCCTGCAGTAATTTTTGGATAAATACTAAAAGAAGTTAAAATTATGTGTAATTTAAAGCTAGTATAAAGAAACGAAAAAAAGTTAAAACAATTAATTTTAAAGAAGGGAAGATAAAGCAGACAGGACAGAAAAAAAAAAAAGAAAAGAAGATGGTGGATATAAATCTAAATGCCCTGGTAATTACAACAAATGCAAATAAGCTTAAATTATAAAATAAAAATTGTCAGACCAATTAACTCATTTACTAAACATCTTGACATCTGAAGATGCTCTTGTGATTTTTCTTTGGTCTATTAGTATAGAGATTATATCACTGTATTTCCAATATTGAATTACCCCTGCATTTTCAATATGCATGTAGAGCGTATCTTTAAATATGACTTTTGTATTCTATTTGATAAATATGTATATTTTATTCCTAAATAATATTGGACTATAGATTCCTCCTCTTTTATTATGCTCTAGAACAGTGCTTTTCATGGCACTAAATTTACATATTCCTAAAAGTTCTGTAGAACCCAACTATGAACCTATCTGGGCCTGATGCTTTTTCTAAAAGTAACTCTTTGACAATATTCTGTATTCCTTCTGTAAGAACTGTCCTTTCAAAAGATCAATAAAATTGAAAAGCATCTGGCAATCTAACTAAGAAACAAACAAAAAAAGAGACAAAAATACAAATACCTATTAGTAATCGTGAAAAAGGGACTATAACAGCAATTCTGGTGATTATTAAAATAAAAGAATGGGGCACACAACTTTAGCAATACATATGAAAATATAAAACTAGATTAAATGGTAGACATTAGGAAAATATGAATTATTATCAAATTAAATGACCAAACTGACTGAAAAGAAAACCTAAGAAAATTAATAAACACCAATGGAACTGAAAAGTATGACAAAGATGATCTAAGTCAGGACTTGTTTCACTGCAATAAACAGAAATCTACTCAAACTAAGTCAAGCAAAAGAAAAAAAAAGTATTGGGAAAATACTGGGGTATCTCACAGAACCTGTACTCAGGGAGTATAGTCAGCTAAGGATTCTATAATGTTAGGAACCCAGGATTCCTGCTCCCTTTTGGAACTGAATGGTCTCATTTGTTCTTTCTATACATGTGCCCATTTTTTTTTCTTTCTACAATCACTTTTCTATGTAAGATTCCTAGCTTTTTATGCCTGCTAATGTCAAGGCCCAATACCTACCAACTAGAGTCTCTATGTGCCTTTTTGAAACTTCCAAATTCCAAATTGGTAGAGCTTGGGTAAGGTACAACTCTAGATCCAATAAACTGTCCACAGGAGAAAGACAAAAAATAGAGTACAGAGTCATAAGCTACTTAAAAAAAGGTAAATTCATCCTTTCAGTAAGGGTTTTGACAGGGACAGTATAATGTGTGAACTGCACAGGTAGGTACCCTGAGATATCTACAAAAAGAACCTTTCTCCTCCCAAAAGCCCCCAACCCAAAAGACTTTATGGGTGAATTCTAGCAAACCTTTTTTTTTTTAATAATATTTTATTTATTTATTTGAAAGAGAGACAGCAAGAGTGAGAGACAGAACACAAGCAGGGGGAGTGGGAGAGGTTGAGCAGGGAGCCCGATGCAGGCCTCGATCCCAGAATACTGGGATCACAACCTGAGCCAAAGGCAGACACTTAACAACTGAGCCACCCAGGCGCCCCAAATTCTAGCAAATCTTTATAGAACATAAAATCCCTGCTATTTATTCTGTTAGGGAGCATAAAAAGGATGTAATGTTACAGATTTATTTTACAAGGCTAACAGGATCACATTGTCACAAACCTAACAAAATTAACTCCCAAAGCAATGGTCAATGAATTACATTTTTTTTTTTTTTAAAGATTTGATTTGACAGAGAGAGACACAGTGAGAGAGGGAACACAAGCAGGGGGAGAGGGAGAGGGAGAAGTAGGCTTCCTGCCGAGCAAGGAGCCTGATGCAGGGCTCGATCCCAAGACCCCGGGATCATGACCTGAGCAGAAGGCAGATGCTTAATGACTGAGCCACCCAGGTGCCCCGAATTACTCACATTTTTAATAGAGATGCCAAAATTTACATACAAATATGTACACATATTCATATGAATTCACATTTTCATATTTTTAAAACTATTACCAATAGCATACTTCTTAGGAGTGATACTGTAGAGATACTTTCTTCATATTATTTGATTTATAATTATCAGTCTTCATCAGAAAAAAAAATTTTTAATTTAAATGGCCTAGAAACAAACCTCAAAATGTTAAAAATTTAGTATATAGTTAAGATAACAGTTCAGTAGAGATATTAATTAGTTAGTACTGATGGAAAGACTGACCACCATTTTGGAGGAAATGACCATTGTTTGAGGTAAAACAAGTAAAAGTTCAACCTCAGTGTCAATATAAATTCTAGATAGAAGAAAAATTTTTATGTATAACTGAAAACATAAGTGTATTAGAAAAGCATATAGATAAATATCTTTTTACAATTTTATTTGGTTTTTATTGTTGTTGTTGTTGTTGCTCTTTAGAGAAAGAACGTGCGCAAGCGGGGGGTGGGAGGGGAAGGGCAGTGGGAGAGGGAGAGAGAGAATCTTAAACAGGCTCCACGCAGGGCTTGATCTCAAGACCCTGAGATCATGACCTGAGCTGAAATCAAGAGTCGGACGCTTAACTGACTGAGCCACCCAGGTGCCCCATCCATTACCCTCACTTTGATAACACCTTAAACCAAGTTTATCATTCTAACCCCCAAACTAGCTCCTTTGGACTTTGTCTCCCTTTCTGTGATCCCAAAACTTAGAATCATCTGTCTCCTCCTTTTCTAAAACCTCTCATATATATCACAAAATCCTTTTTAGTATTTCTCTTTCATTGATTCAATCTTTGCTTTCTATTCCTATTATATGACCCAAGGTTATGACCCTCATTACAAAAAATAGCAACACTAAACCCTATAATAAACAAGGTATGTTAACTCGAAACTGAGAATCTGACCACCCATCACATGTTAATATCAATAAAAGGACTGGCAGGCACATTCTTTAATACATATACACTATACAGTAATTTAATACTAAGTCATTCTATTTATACATAGCCTTTTAATTCCAGCTGGCCTATATCACTTAAAACAGCAAAACTTAAAGACACCACATATGTCATCAAGATATTTAGTTTGTTGTTATTGTTGCTACTGAGAGGTAAGGCTGGAATAAGATAAAAATGGCAAAAGTAACTATAGTCAATAGAATCCCATTTTTTAAAATAGCATTTTTCCTTCTTTCATTTCTAGGAAACCCTAATATCCAATTAAAACAAGTAAGCAATCCAAAACAAAAATATGTGAGAGTTTTAAAATGTCAAATCTTAAAAACCTTAGTTACATCTTTTATAGTACTAGGAATTATTTTTCCTAATACCATCACAGAAATCATACAATCCCTCCAAATCCTCTGTAAAACAGAGGCCAACACTCACTGATGGCCAAGACTAATTTCACCTTGAGAAAAGCAAGCTATCACTTTCTAGCACATCTCATTCCTGTTTCAATCAGTTAAAGTTCTAGGCATATCAAGAGTCAAACCTGGGGCACCTGGGTGGCTCAGTTGTTAAGCGTCTGCCTTCGGCTCAGGTCATGATCCCAGGGTCCTGGGATCGAGCCCCGCATCGGGCTCCCTGCTCCGCGGGAAGCCTGCTTCTCCCTCCCCCATTCCCCCTGCTTGTATTCCCTCTCTCACTGTGTCTCTCTCTGTCAAATAAATAAATAAAATCTTTAAAAAAAAAAAAAAAGAGTCAAACCTGCTTATGTCAGTTGAACTTAACTGTAATCACATAATTTAATTAAGTTTTAATTAATTACTGATTAAATGAGTGTAAAAAGAAAGCAGTTTGTCAAATCACTATGTTGTACACCTGAAACTAATGTAACACTATGTTAAGTATACTTCATTTTTTAAAAAGCTGTTTTATTGAAAACTAAACTGAATGCTTCAAAATGGCTCGATAAAAGGTGAATCACTAAAGTTTCTAATTTCCTGTGGATAAAATATTTATAATATATCATAAGAAAAAATGTACCAAAGAAATGTACTCAAGTTTGCTTCACAAGAGTCTTTAAGGTTTTAATCAACTTTAAAAAAAAATAGGCACTATCAGACTATGGGTGTAATTTATGCATGAAAGCCAACATGAAACTCCATCAATGAAATCAGCAGAACAATATTCATTTATACACTCAACCTACAGGTACATGTTGAATACCTGTATGAACTTTTTGGTCTCAGGACCTTTTATATTCTTAAAAATTACTGAATAATCCCAAAGAGCTTTGTCTTATAGGTAATATCTACCAACATTTATGTGAGAAATTAAAGCTGAGAAAATTTTAAAATGCAAGACTATACGCGCACACATTCCATTAGCCATCACAGCAATAATGTCATTACTTATCAGCATCTGGAAAACTTACTTTATACACATGTAAGTGACAGTTAAAAAGTCAAATAATGTCTTAGTATTATTATAAATGAAGATAGTTTTGGCTTAACTATAAGAGTCTCAAGAACCCATAAGCATCTCTGGACCAACCAATGAGAACCACTATTATAGGGTTAAAGCGCCAATAATGAATAATGAGGAAGCAACAATGAATCAACCCCTTTTGTGTAATTTGCTGAAGAAGTAAGACAACAAAGAAGTAAATCAATAAACCACAAAAAAATGTGTGCCCATTAAAACAGGGCAAGGAGACAGGGAAAAGTGGGAGGTATGTAGAAGTAGGGGCAATTACTTTACATAGGATGGTCAGAAAAGGTCTCTTTGAGAATGGCTATTGAAGGAATGAGCCCTGCTAAGGTCTGAGATAATATTCCACGTAGAGAAGCAGAAAATGCAAACACCTTGGAAGCCATGGGAAGATTTTGAGCATAGAAATGACCTGATCTGATTAAGGTTTTTAAAATATTCCTCTGGCTTCCACATGGAACAGACCAGGAAGACAGGTATAAAAATTGAAGTAGAAAAGTTAGGAGGCTATTGCAATGTCCTGAAAAAAAAAAAAAAAAATTGGTGACTTGGACAGTATAATAGCAATGGAATGGTGAGATTTGAAAGGATATGAAAGTTATTTTTTAAGGAAAAGCCATAATAACTGCTGAAGGACTAGACACGAGGTTGTGAGGAAAAAAAGAAATGAAAAAAAGATGGCTCCTACGATTTTGCGGAGCACCAAGGTAAATGTTGCCATTTACTGTGATACAGAGAAACCATGGTAGGTGGGGAAGATGGAGGCAAAACCAAGCTGAAGATATTTATTTGGAATCCAAATAAAAACACTGGATATGTGGGTCTGGAGCTCAAGATAGAGGTCAGGGCAGGAAATGCATGATAGGAAATCATGAGGCATTCAAGTATGTGACTAGACAAGATCACCTAACGAATAAATGTGGATAAAGAAGTGAGTAGGAGAACTGAGATCTGGACTTTTGTCTTACATCAAAAGTTGTCAAATTAACATAAATTTATGTAAGTGTTCTTTTTTATGTTTGCCGTTTTCAGAAAACTAATTGCTGGTCCCAATGGTATCAGATATCAGAGCTTTTTTCGTACTTCCCTTTTCATATTAGGACACTGACTCAAGAATCTCTGGAACTTCTCTCAAACCAGTATTTCACTCCCTCCTTCCTCCCACCCACTCCCCCCCTCCACACAAACACTAATCACCTCTACTCCTAATTTCTCCCTCTCCTTCCCCCAGGGTTCTCTCTCCTCTGTGCTCCCAAGATTTGCATATTTCTACAGAGGTCCTATTTAACATTCTATATTCTAATTATTTGTCCTTTAATGGTGTGAAAGTTTCCTTATGGGCAGGAACCTTGACTTTAATCTTTGTATCCCCAGGGCCCTGCAAAACAGGCTCTTAATGTCTCCTAAATGAATAAAATGAAGGGTGAGTGACCTACCCAAAATCAGTACCACTACTACTCAGTAAGAAAGTAGGGATTAGAATCTAGAGAGCCAGATATTCTAAACTCACTTTAGTCTGTCATTCAAAGAACGCTACATTGGGGCCTCACGTTATCTATATATTTCCTATTTATCATCCTGTCTTGACCGTAAGTCTGGTGATGTGCCCAAAATTCACTTTCTTCAGCCTGTCCAGAATCTGGTAAGATTTATGTCTTACCTTGCCCATAAAAACTCTCATCAATCCCTCAATCATTGCCCTCCTCCCCCACACCAGCCACACACACAAAAATCAGTATCCCCTTATATAATCTGATTTCTGATCTTACAGCTACATTGAAACTATTCTTTCAAAGTTTACCAAAGGCCTTTATAAGTTAAAGTGTAATTTTCAAAACAGTAAAATCATGATTCTCATAAAAATATTAAATATATAGCAGAGATTTTATTTAATTCATTATAATGAATTAAGGAATCAGTAAGATGCTAAAATTGGTTCAAATGAGAATTGGACATACAGAGATTTACAATGCTCATGCTACGAAATTCATTTGCATGACATGAATAGGAATAATTTACATTGGTATGGACAGGAAACATTTGTTCTGTTATCAGTTTTCTAAATCTTAACTTTTTAAAAAATTGTATTTCAAGTGTAATTAAACATACAGTGTTCTATTACTTTCAGGTGTACATTGTAATGATTCAACAACCCTATACATTTCTCAGTACTCATCAACATAAGTGTACTCTAAATTCCCTTTACTCTTTCACCCACCTCCACACCCCCCTCCCTCTGGCAGCCACCAGTTTGTTCTCTGTATTTGAGTTTGGTTTTTTCGTTGGACTCTTTTTCATTTGTTCATTTCTTAAATTCCACATATGAGTGAAATCATATGATATTTGTCTTCCTCTGACTTATTTCACTTAGCATTATACTTTCTAGGTCCATCCATACTGTTGAAAATGGCAAGATTTCATTCTTTTTTATGGCTGAGTAAAATTCCACTGTGTGTGTGTGTGTGTGTGTGTGTATGTACACCACATCTCCTTATCCATTTATCTTATCAGTGGACACATGCGTTGGTTCCATTCTTGGCTATTGTAAATAATGCTACAACAAACACAGAGGTATATACATCTCTCTGAATCAGATGCAGAAGATGTTTTCATTTTCTTTGGGTAAATACCCAGTAGTGGAATTACTGGATCATATGGTATTTCTATTTTTAATTTTTTTTTGTGGTTTTATACCTTTATTTGACAATCAGCGATTAGTTCTCATCCACATTAACTGTCTGTAGATTTTTGAGAGTGGTGACAGGTACATAGGTAACCAGTGTGTAGAGCTTGTTTGGTGAATCTTCATCCTTGTTACGTTTTCTGGACAACTGCACATGGATACGGTATGGAACATTCCTTTGGCCCAGACAGCTTTGTTGAGCCTCGTGTCAATGCATACATCTGGAGTTCCCATCTCCTTCATTGCAAATTTCCGGATCTCTTTGAGTGCCCGAGGGGCACGCTTCTTGAAACCCACCCCATGGATGCACCTGTGAATGTTGATGGTATATTCTCTGGTCACTATCTCGTTGATGGCAGAACGGCCCTTCTTCTTCTCGCTACCCTTCTTCACGGGAGCCATTCTGCCAGGCCCTGGTTGGAAAGGAAGCTATTTTTAATTTTTTGAAGAATCTCCATACTGTTTTCCACAATGGTTGCAGCAATTTGCATTCCAACCAATAGTGCACAAGGGTTCCTTTCTCTCCACATCTTCACCAACACCTGCTTCTTGTGTTTTTAATTTTAGCCATTCCAACAGGTGCGAGGTCATAATCACATGGTGGTTTTGATTTGCACTTCCCTGATGATGAGTGATGTTGAGCATCTTATCATGTGTCTGTTGGCCATCTCTATGTCTTCTTTAGAAAACTGTCTAGGGGCTCCTGGGTGGCTCAGTCATTAAGCGTCTGCCTTCAGCTCAGATCATGGTCCCAGGGTCCTGAGATTGAGCCCTGCATCAGGCTCCCTGCTCCACAAGAAGCCTGCTTCTCCTTCTCCTATCCCCCTACTTGTGTTCCCTCTCTCGCTGTGTCTCTGTCAAATAAATAAATAAAATCTTAAAAAAAAAACACAAAAAAAACACAACTGTCTATTCAGGTCCTCTGACCATTTTTAATCAAATTGTTGAGTGTTGAGTTGTCTAAGTTCTTCATATATTTTGGATATTAACTCTTTATCAGATACATCACCTGCAAATATCTTCTTCTTTCACAGATTGCCTTTTTGTTTTATAGTTTCCCTCACAAAAGCTTTTTACTTTTGTGTAGTCCCAATAGTTTAATTTTGCTTTTGTTTCTCCTGCCTGAAGAGACTTCTAGAAAAATGTTTCTACAGCTGATGTCAAAGAAAATACTGTCTGTACTTTCCTCCAGGCATTTTATGGTTTCAGGTCTCACAGTTAGGTCTTTAATCCATTTTGAGTTTATTTTTGCGTATGGTGTACAAAAGTGGTCCAGTTTCATTCTTTTTCATGTAGTTGTTTAGTTTTCCCAGCACCATAACTTTTTTTTCCCCCAGAGGTAGAATTTAGTGATTTATCAGTTGCATATAACACCCGGCATTCATTCTGTCAAGTGCCCTCCTTAATGCCCACACCCATTTACCCCACCCCCCCACCTACCTTCCCTCTAGCAACCCTCAGTTTGTTTCCTATAATTGAGTCTCTTATGGTTTGTCTCCCTCTGATTTCATCTTATTTTTTTCTTTCCCTTATGTTCATCTGTTTTGTTTCTTAAATTCCACATATGAGTGAAATCATGATATTTCTCTTTCTCTGACTTATTTTTCTTAGCATAATACCCTCTAGTTCCATCCACATCATTGCAAATGGCAAGATTTCATTCTTTTTGATGGCTGAATAATAGTCCACTGTGTGGGGGCGCCTGGGTGGCTCAGATGGTTAAGCGTCTGCCTTCGGCTCAGGTCATGATCCTGGAGTCCCGGGATCGAGTCCCGCATCGGGCTCCCTGCTCGGCAGGGAGTCTGCTTCTCCTCCCTCTGACCGTCCTCCCTTTCCTGCTCTCTGTCTCTCGTTCTCTCTCTCTCAAATAAATAAAATCTTAAAAAAAAAAAAATAGTCCACTGTGTGTATATATGTGTCTGTGTGTGTGTGTGCACATCTTCTACATCTTCTTTATCCATTCATCTGTTGATACACACACATCTTCTTTATCCATTCGTCTGTTGATGGACATCTGGGCTCTTTCCATATTTTGGCTATTGTGGACATTGCTGCTATGAACATAGGGGTGCATGTGTCCCTTCGAATCACTATATTTGTATCCTTTGGATAAACACCTAGTAGTGCAATTGCTGGGTTGTAAGGTAGCTCTATTTTTAACTTTTTGAGGAACCTCCATACTGTTTTCCAGCGTAGCTGTACCAGTTTGCATTTCCACCAACAGTGTGGGTTGGAAGGGCTAGGAAGGGTTCCCCTTTCACCACATCCTTGCTAACATCTGTTGTTTCCTGAGTTGTTAATTTTAGCCATTCTGACTGGCCAGCACCATAACTTTTATCTACACTTTGCCTTTTATCTCTTTTTACAGAGTTGTAAAGTAGTATAGACAATCAAGAACAAAAGTACATATCCCTAAGTTAGAATAATATAATTTCTGGAGGGTCCTCTATATCCCAGAGGGTCTACTGCCCGGCATTCAAGACATGCAGTCATTTCTTCCACCTGTTTCCAAGTCATTGAGTATTTTTCCCATATAACTGTCAAAACTCATCCTAACTTGCCTTCTTCAGCACAATGAAGAAAAATTCTTGCCACCTTTGGTTTCCATGATGCAGTACTCACCAGGCTCCTCTTTCTACCTCTCTGATTGATTCTCTCAGTCTCCTTCACCAGTTTCCATTCATCTTAAGTATAGTAACCACCAAGATTTTGATGCATTTTACTCTATCCAATATCATCAGTCATGTTTCACCTATTAATTATATAGGAAATATTCCCATATCCACAGTTCTAATGTCTATAATCCCCGAACTTGAACTTCTCTTTTCTCCATTTCCCATGTTGATATCTTAGCAGTCCCTCAAATTCAGCAATGACCTAAACTAAACTCATTCTTTTCCTCATCTAAATATGGTCTATTCCTGCATTCTCTAACTAAAGAGCTAATTGTCAAAGAGGCACAAAGCATGAGAATCTTACATTCTAATGCCTCTCTGAAACTGCCTTTTTGACAGTCACCTAAACTGTCCACTGAACCTCTACAATCACTCTCTTGCATCTTCCCCTTCCTCACAGACTTTTCCCTAATTAAAGCCTATACTATCTTTCAATGGACTATTGATAAAGCCTCCATACTGCTCTACTATCTCTTTCCTCTATCATTCACTCAACTGCCAAAGTTATATTTCCTCAAACAGGAGTCAAAGTTTTTCTGACCTTTTGATCTGAGTTCTTACATAATAGGCATCTATTGTTTTAGGACATCCACCTACTTTCTACTCATTCTACTTCAGTTACTTCAGTCCATTTGAGTTGATCCACCCATGAGGCACACAACTGCAGCTCACACAGATGCTCACAATGACTGGCTCATAAATTGATCCAAACAGAGCCACTGAAGTACCACAGACTTTGCTGAGACTTCTGGGGCAGAGACATATGCTTTTTACTACTGTAACTGCTATTGTTATTGCTATATTTCACCACCAGAGGACAGCCTGAGAAGCCAACCCAGAATAAGTGAAGTTTGGAGATGTAAAGAGGGAAATTTGGTCCTGGAGACATCTTCTGAGCCCTAGCACCAACCCATATGTCTGAAGCCACTTCCCCTTAGGTTGTTCAATTATATTTGCCAATAAACTCTCTTTCTGCTTAAGCCTGTTTGAGTCAGGCAAAACCATCCAGAGTACTAAACAATACCTGTCTTTTCATGCACCATATGACTCAGTTACACCAACATCTATACCAGTATCAGAATATTGTGCCTTGCCTCATGTTATTTTCTTAGCCTGAAATTTTCTTCCCTCAGCCTGGATGGAATTCCTTCCCTCTATTCTGTGTTTATTAAGATTCATCTCATACTTCAAGGCTCAGCTCAAATGCCTCAGTGAAGCAATCCTGTAAGGCTAGAAAAAGAAGCAAAGGACTAGATTACACAAGGATTTTAAACTATGCTATGGCTTTTGAACTTTAACCTAAAGGTAAAGAAATGTCACTGAAGGATTTTAAAGAGTAAAGCACATGAACAGATTAGCAATTTTAAAGGATCACTCTGGTTGCTGTATAGAGAATGAATTAGAGAAGGGCAAGGGAGACAATGATTCATAAACTACTCAAATAATCTAGCCAAAAGGATGGTGGTATGGAAGTGACAGTGGAGAGAGAAGAATGTATTTCTGTGGTTATTTTATTGCTGAATAAATCCCTCTTTATACTGTAAACTCTCTAAGGGCAGAGAAATTATCTACTGACTTCCATTTACCCACAGAAATTAACAAAGTGGTTGGCACACCAGTAGAACTCAAATATTTCTTAAATAAATTAATATATAATTAACAATCTAATCTGTCAATTGAGCAACTGGGCAAATGATGGTATTATTTATGAAGATAGGACACACAGGAAAATTCAGTTTGTTTTTGAGATAGAAATAATGGAGAAGATGATCTTTGTGGTTTTTAATTTTTTTAGAGGGGGAGGGGAGAGAGGCTGAGGGGGAGGGAGAGAGAATCTCAAGCAGGCTCCACGCCCAGCCCGGAGCCTGACACAGGGCTCCATCTCACAACCCTGAGATCATGACCTGAGCTGAAATCAAGAGTCAGATGCTTAACCAAGTGAGCCACCCAGGTGCCCTAATGATCTCTGTTTTGAACAAACTGAGTTTAAGGTAATATAATACAATCAAAGAGACAAGGAATCTATATATAATGGATGCATATCTGGGGATCAGGAGAGAGATATGAGCTGAAGATGCTGATTTGTGAATCTTGAGCAAATGGATGGTAACTGACTTTTTGAAGAGAGAGGAGACTGCCTAGGAATTATGTAAAATGAAAAATGGGTGATCACAGACCTAAGGGGCATTTAAGAGCTGAACAGAAAAAGAGAAGTAAAGGAAGAACACTAATAGCTTTGGCAGAAAAAAAAACAAGAGGAGGGTCCTCTAACCAATGTAAAGGGAAGAAGAGGAAAGTGTGGTCAAAAGTGTCAAACATGGTAAAAACTCAAGGAATGAAAAGTTTAAAAGTATCCTTTGGATGGACACTGTCTTGGAGTAGATGCAGTGGAACCCAGACTAGGAGTGGATTGAAAAAGGGTGAGTAGAAAGAAGATAAAGAAATGAAGTCAGCCAGTATTAGATATCTTATACATTAAATTTGGCTATAAAGAAACTGAGAAACATAGTTAGAGAAAAGGAACATACTCAAAGGGTAGGTTTTCTTCCCCTGTTGGTTTTCCTGTTCTTACAGAACTGGGACTTATGCATGTTTAAGTGCCAATTGGAAGCAAACCAAAAAGAGGTTAAAGAAAGGATAAGAGAATAAATCATCAAAAATGAGAGTGACAATATGTGTGTATATCAAAACATCATGTGGAACACCTTGAATATATACAATTTTTGTCAACTACACCTCAATAAAGCTGTAAAAAATATGAGTTTAAAATGGGGTATACCTGAAAAGACTGGTTTTGAATAAGGAAAGCAATGTCTCTTCTACTGAAGTCAGACAGTAGAAGGAAAGAATGGGTAAGGATGTAGGTATATTTATAGGTTTGGTTATTGAAAATTAAAAGAATCTACATGTGATAACGTCAACTGTGTTTTTTTAAGATTTTATTTTTATTTATTTGAGAGAGAGCAAGAGAGAGAGAGAGAGAGAGATAGCGCACAAGCAAGGGAGGGGCAGAGAGAGAGGGAGAAGCAGGCTCCCCACTGAGCAGGGAGCCTGACGTGGGACTCAGTCCCAGGACCCCAGGATCATGACCTGAGCCAAAAGCAGACGCTTAACCAACTGAGCCACCCAGGCGCCCCTGTCAACTGTGTTTTAAACATGCTGAAGTTTAAATGTCAAAAATAATATCTTCACTGAAAATTATTTCTCTGAATTATGAGTTTAACACATATTAGCATCAAAGTTAAATGAAGTAACTGTCACATTCCTAAACCCTAGACTTAACAAAGAAAATTTTAAAAAGATTTATTTAATGCCTACTTTGTATGGACACTGTGGAGAACACAGAGAGAGCTCTTCCCCCCAGTATCTGTACAGCCTTGTTACCTCCCTTTCTTTAGGGCTCTGTTCTCACAGTCTGCTCTATCTCTCTCCATTATACTTACCACCACCTGACATATTATATATGTTTTATTGCCTGTTTCCCCTCCTAGACTAGAAGGACCTCAAGGGCAGGGACTTTCTCTTATTTACTGTTGTATCTCCAGTACTAAAACAGTGCCTACTATAAATATGAACGAAAAATAAATCTCTGATTGAATGAAATGGTACCTTTCTTCAGGAAAAAGAGTTGCAATCTGTTAAATGAAGGAGAAATGAATATATGAGGACTATATCAATATTCACAAAGTAAGAAGTATTTACTTCTTTTTAATGGTATTTAATGGTGATGTGGGAAGCAGTATCAAAAAATGGCCTAAGACAAGATGTCCATCAACAGATGAATGGATAAAGAAGATGTGGTATATATATAGAATGGAATATTATGCAGCCATCAAAAAACGAAATCTTGCCATTTGCAATGACGTGGATGGAACTGGAGGGTATTAGGCTAAGCAAAATAAGTCAATCAGAGAAAGACAAGTATCATATGATCTCACTGATATGAGGAATTCTTAATCTCAGGAAACAAACTGAGGGTTGCTGGAGTGGTGGGGGGTGGGAGGGATGGGGTGGCTGGGTGATAGACATTGGGGATGGTATGTGCTATGGTGAGTGCTGTGAATTGTGTAAGACTGTTGAATTACACACCTGTACCTCTGAAACAAATAATACATTATAACAAAGAAGAAGAAGAAGAAGATAGTAGGAAGGGAAAAATGAAGGGGGGGGAATTGGAGGGGGAGACGAAACATGAGACTATGGACTCTGAGAAACAAACTGAGGGTTTTAGAGGGGAAGGGGTTGGGGGGATGGATTAGCCCAGTGATGGGTATTAAGGAGGGCACATATCAAATGGAGCACTGGGTGTTATACACAAACAATGAATCATGGAACACTACATCAAGAACTAATGATGTAATGTATGGTGACTAACATAATAAAATAAAATTTTAAAAAATGGCATAAGAGTTCACAAGACTGTAAAGTGTAAAGCATCCCAGACAACATGATAAAAAATGTATTATGGAAAAGGCGGCGGGGTAGGTAGATTTTTTTTAAGTGTACAGTTCAATGTTTTTTTAGTATATTCAAAGAGTTGTGCAACCATCACTGTCTAGAATATTTTCATCACCTCCAAAAGAAACCCCATGCCCCTTAGCTACCACCTCCCAACTCCCCCAAGTCGGCTAGCCCTAAAAAGCCACTAATCTACTTTCTGTCTCTACATATTTGCCTATACTAGACATTTCATATAAACATAATCAAATAATTTGTGAAATTTTGTGACTGGCTTCTTCACTTAGCATAATGTTTTTAAGGTTCATCCATGTTGTAGCATGTATCAGTACTTCATTTCTTTTTATGATTATTACTCCATTGTATGGATATAACATATTTTAACCATTCATCAGTAGATGGCCATTTGGGTTGTTTCTAGCCTTTGACTATTATGAATAATAGTAAATTATTAAAATAATAGTCCTATGAACATTCATATATAAGTTTTTGTGTGGTGTAATTTTAGTAAGAGATAAGTAAAGGAAGGAATTGAAATTTTTTTTTAAGTAGGCTCCACCCACAAACTGGGGCCTGAACTCACAACCTTGAGATCAAGAGTGGCATGCTCTACCAACTGAGCCAAATGGAAATATTTTATATCATTCAATCCCAAATATGACAAATTCAAGATAATGTTTTCACTGATGAGGCAAAGTGAATTTTCATAAAGCTTAATTTATTCAAGTCAAAGGACTGTCCTTTATTTTCCAACAATGTCCTTCAAACTTTCTTGTTAAATGTTAAAGCATCCCTTTTAAATGAAATTATAGCAATATTAAAAGGTAATTTTGAGGTGCGCCTGGGTGGCTCAGTTGGTTGGGCATCTGACTTTTGATCTCATCTCAGGTCTTGATCTCAGGGTTGTGAGCTCAAGCCCTGCACTGGGCTTCACGCTGGGCATGGAGCCTACTTAAAAAAAAAAAGGTAGTTTTGTTAATTTACTTAGGTAAAATAAACTTCATTAAATCCAATCCAAAAATCTAGGAAATGCTGTTGACTGAAGTAAATGGCACGAAGGAAAGAAGGTAGAAACTCACAAGATAGCCTGAATGCCAACTAAGGAGATTGCACATTATCCTACGGTCAATAAGGAAATGAATAAAGTTGTTTCAGTATCAAAGTACTGACTTCCGGATGCCATTTCATTCAATGAACTGTAACTGAGCTACAACTATATAAAAAGTGCTGAATTCGGTGCTATGAGAACAGACTAAATAAAACTCTGTCCCTGCCTTTTTATAACTTAGTTTTTAGTATAAGAAAAAAGTTTCTATTCATTGTTTACATCTTTACCCATCTTTCAGAGAGGACAATATTTAATAGTTAAAAATAATCTTTTAAAAAGGAAAATATGGGGGTGCCTGGGTGGCTCAGTCATTAAGCTGCTGATCTGGCTGTCCGCTCAGCAGGAGGCCTGCTTCTCCCTCTCCCACTCCCCCTGCTTGTGTTCCCTCTCTCTCGGTCTCTCTCTCTGTCAAATAAATAAAATCTTAAAAAAAAAAAAAAAAAGGAAAATATGGGACTATTCTTACTGTGCTTACAAGCTTTATTTCACTCATTTGACAATGTGAGTTGCTGGGTGTACAAAGATAACATATAACTCCTATCCTACAGAAGCTTACAGTCTAGATTTTATAAACTTACCAAATGCTCTAGAGGAAACTGACTGCAAACATGTAATTAGATATTATTCACCTAGGGCTTTCAATTTAGTAGCAAATAACAAAAAAGCACTTACAGTCACATTTTAAGCATTTTACATTTGTTAACTAATTTATTAACAATTTTATGAAAAGGTTATTACTATATTATTTTAAGATATTATTAATACATTAAAATATATTACATTTATCTTTTCCCAGAATCTACATTAATGACATCAGTTCTGCTAATGAGTGCTTTTATATACAGTTGCTGTATCATTCCCATCAGCACAAACATACGGTAATTTCTCCAATCTTAAAAAAAAAAAAAAAAATCCTCTCTTGAATTCACATTCCAACCCAGGCACCTCATCATTTTTCTGATCCCCTTATAACAAAACTCCCTAAAATAGCTGTCTGTAGATGTCCCCCAAATTCTCTCCTCTCAGCCTCTCTTTGCCATTCCAGAAAGGCTTTGCCTCTGACACTACTGAAACCACTCAAGACTATAAATGACCTCAAAATCCTAAATAGGATTTTTAGTTTTTAGTCCTTATCTCACTTGACCTATCAGCAACACCTGACATAGGTAAAGCATGCTCTTGGAAATACTTTATTTGGCCTCTAAGACACCATACTCTTCTGGGTTTTCTTCTCATCTTACTAGATACTCCTCAATCTCCTAGGCTAATTCTTCCACAGCTCCACAATTTCTACACATTACAGTATCCAAGACTCTGACCTTGGACCTACTCTGTTTTCTATCTACACTCACTTCCTTATGTTCTCACAAAGTCTCATGGCTCCACTACAATTTAACTTTAACAGGGTAGGGATTTTTTTTAGCTATTTTTGTTAATGCTGAATGCCCTGAACCTAAAAAATGCCTGGCATGTAGTAGGTGCATGACAAATATTTGTTCAATGAAAGGATGAATGAATAAATGGCTTTAAATATTATCTACAAAGTGATGACTCCAATTTATACCTCCTGCCTGGAACTCTGTCCTGAACTCCCGATATATCCAACTGTCAATCTGCCATCTCTACTTGGATGTATAATAAACATCCCAAACTTAAGTCCAAAAGAGAACTCTAATCACCCTCCCAATGGCTTCTGCAAATGACTTCACTTTCTTGGCCAAGTGCAGCTTTAGCCTAGTTCCTCAAACCAACAATTTCAAAATAATCCCTAATCTCTTCTCTTTCTCTAATACCACATAACCAATCTGCCAACAAATACTGTGGATTCTTTTTTTTTTTTTTTTAAGATTTTATTTATTTATTTGAGAGAGAGAATGAGAGAGAAAGAGCATGAGAGGGCGGAGGGTCAGAGGGAGAAGCAGACTCCCTGCTAACCAGGGAGCCCGATGCTGTACTGGATCCTGGGATTCCAGGATCAAGACCTGAGCCGAAGACAGTTGCTTAACCAACTGAGCTACCCAGGTGCCCAATACTGTGGATTCTTCCTTCAAAATATACTCAGCACTCAACTACTTCTCACCACGTCCACCACTATCACTGTGGTTCAAGCTGGAAGAATGCAATAGCTTCCTGTTTCTTGTCCACCTTCTCCTCCCAATCCAGAACTATGACCAGAGAAATTTTTTCAAACTTAGATTAAACCACTTCTCTGCTCATAATCCTGCAATCATTCCCTCTTTGCTCTGAGTAAAAGCCCAAATCTTGACAACTGCCTATAAACCTCTACTCAGCCTGGCCTTATTATCTCTGACCTCACCTACTACCACCACTAGTCTGCTCCTTTTTTTTTTTAAAGACTTTATTCATTTATTTGACAGAAAGGGACACAGGGAGAGAGGGAACACAAGCAGGGGGAGTGGGAAAGAGAGAAGTAGGTTTCCCGCTGAGCAGGGAGCCCGATGTGGAGCTCGATCTCAGCACCCCGGGATCATGACCCAAGCGGAAGGCAGACGCTTAACGACTGAACCACCCCGGCGCCCTTATTCTGCTCCTTTCATATTGCTTCTTTTGCTGTTTCTTCCAAAGGTTAAACACATTTCCACTTCATGGCCTTTTCCCTCACTGTTCCCCCTGCCTGGAATGCTTTTCCCCTAGACATCTGCAATCCATTACCTGTTTCATCAGTTTGTTTAACTGCCACCTTCTGAGTTCTCGGCGATCACCATATTTAAAACTGCAAGGAGGGGCACCTGGGTGGCTCAGTCCGGTAAGCAGCTGCCTTCAGCTCAGGTCATGATCTCGGGGCCCTGGGATGGAGCCCCAAGTTGGGCTCCCTGCTCAGCGGGGAGTCTGCTTCTCTCTGCTCCTGTCCCTGGTTCGTGCTCGCTCATTCTAGCGCGCTCTCTCAAATAAATAAAATCTTAAAAAAAAAAAAAAAAAACTGCAAGGATAATCCCACCCCATTGTATTCTTTATCCCCTATCTCTTCTCTATATTTCTCCACAGCTTTTATCACCATCAACTACTATATATTTGACTTTCTGGGACATAACGCTCGAAAAGGATAAGAATTTCTGTCTGTTTCATTCACTGCTATATCCCTGGTGTTTAAAGCAGTGCCTGGTATACAGTAGTGATCAATAACCCATCTGTCAAACAAATGCTTTCATTTCCACCAGGGAGCCTAACAATCACCTAGCCTGGTATTCAGGAAAAGACCATAAAGCTTCCCGAAAATTTTTTTCAGGGCTCTGATCCCTAGAAGGCTTTATACTTTGCCTAGAAAGAAAAACTGTGCTTTCTCTAGTCAACCACAAGGAGGAGTTGAGAGGAAGAGCTGAGCAAAGAGAAACCAGATGTTTCCCTTGCTTTTCCTACGGCAACCTCGAGGTGGAAGAAAAGTGGATTTGGAGGTGCCTGTACTGAATGATTTTTCTCCACACTATGCGTTACCTAGACACACACAAACGTAAACACGCAAAGCCGCGATCCTTTCGAATGCCACAAAGAGGCCAAGAAAATCAATCCACCGGCCACTGAGAACTCGGGAGGGTGTTTAACTCCACCGCTAAGAATTCCCCATAAAACCAGGGGAAGAGTTCCCAATAGCGCAGAGGCACGTAACTCATACATGAAGGCCAAGGTATTCCAGGTTGCTGGTACTCTCTGGCCAGAGAACTATTAAATCAATTCCATTTCACACTCAAGGCACCTCCAACTTGGAAAACGGCGTAAGTACCGCGGTCCCAGGCCTAAATTCTCAGATTCGGCCGACTGCAAGTCAAGTCCTGATTCATTAAACACCAAAATCCCCATTTCCCACGGGATTTCGACTTACCGCCACCTGTTGATGCCCACATTGGAGGAGCCGGCGAACCAGGGGTCAAGGATGTAGACGCAGCGGATGGTGTCAGCGCCCTGAATGCACTCCTTCAGGGCGGGGTTGTCGTGAAGCCGGAGCCCCTTTCGGAACCAGTGCACGGCGTTCACCCCCATCCCGGGGGCGCGGCGGCGGGCGAGTCTTTGCCCAGTTCCCCCACCGAGAAATTCAAGGAAGGAAGGGCCGGCTCATACCCAACACCTCTGCTTCCAGGGGAACCGCCACACCCAAGGAGAGGGGAGAGGGCGGCAGAGGGGAAAAAAGGAAAAAATGAGTCCGAGGAGGGGACCGGAGGAGAGGACGCTGGAGGCGCAGCTGGAAGATGAATGGAGGTTGCCGTCAGCGGAGTCCGGGTGTGACGCCCTTTAGGAGCCGGCGCCCGCCGCAACCGCCGGCACGAGCCGCATCGCTTCCAGGGCCTCGGAGCCCTGGGAGTGAGCACGTTCCACGAACCCGAGCCGCCACGACGGCGCCGACCGGCACCGGCAGCCCCAGGAGGTTCGTCACGGAAACCTCGCCCCACCGAGGCGGCCCTGGAGGAGAAAACGGCCCGCCTGAGGAGAGCCACCGAGAGGGATGAGAGGGGATCCAGCCACAGTCGGCCACGCCGTCTCTCGGCCGGGGGAAGAGGAGTGAGCGCGGAGGCGGTGGTCGAGGCCGCTGGACGGTTGCCGGCCGGTGACCGGTCCCGAGGCTGCCCGGGTGACTCCGCCGCCACCGCCGCGTCAGCGGCCTCGGCCCCGCCCCCGGATCCTCATTGGAGAGCGCGCTCCCCACGTGACCCCCGGCACCTCACGTTTCTGAAGTGTGTTTACTACAGCGGCTCTGACTGAGGAATCTGCTCGCGATTCAGTCGCTTCTAGGGGGCGGCAGCTGCTTGATCTCAAAGCCCTCGACCCTCGCCCAGACTCCGAGCTTCCTTTCTCTGCCCTTTTTCTCCGCCGATTGATCGCCTAGAAGCGCCCACGGTGACCACAGGCCGCATGTGAGGAAAGGCTTAGCCCCGCCCCTGGAGGCCGTGAGCGTCCCCTATTGGCTGAGGCTCTCTGAGACCCGGATGAGCACGGGGATGCGGGGAGCTCACGGGGGCGCGCTCAGCTGGGATGGCGCGCGTGCGCTCTCGCTGCGTTCTGGAGAGAAGGAGGGCGCGGCCGAACGTCTGGAGCGCGCTCTGGGATTCCGCGTTCCGGGAAGGCCTGGAAACAGCCCGGTGTCTTCCCGGAGCCGGCAAGGGAGTCCGGCGGGGAGTGAGCGCGGGACGGGTTGAAAGGAGAGAAGAAAGCTCCGTTAGACTTCAAGCCCAACCTTGTGCTTCAGTGCAGCTTTGGCTAAAGAAGCCGACTTTGGAGTGTGTGGAGCTGGCGCCCCCCCCCATTCTTCTGGCCCTCGTGGTGTGGCTCCCTCGGATGTGTTCTGGGGAATAGGGGTAATGGGCAGGGCAGGCGCCAGGCACCCGGAATTCCTTAATACTATCTATGTATCTTCAACCTGTCAGCCCTGATTTCTCACCCTTAGTGTGGTAGAGCGACAGTGAGCATCAGGCCCGGTCATTCCTTTCGACATGTGATGGCCTTATATTCATTAAGCGATTTACTGAATGAACCAGGCACTGTTCAGAGTGCTCGAGGTACAGGAGAGAAATAGACAAAAATCTCAGCCCTGGTGGAGTTTACGATGATATGTCTCTTAACCTTCAAACGTGCTATTTTTTCTTTTATAAAATGCTCTTTTTTAGAATGTGCTATTCACCATAGCAACCTTTGAGCTACCTAGTATATTTCTACACATGCCCTTAGACTCAGATAAAGTGGTACCTAATTTGTGAAAATATCCCTGTCATCCAGAGCAGATTTAGGACGTATACCCATCTCCCCAGGTGTGTCTCTAATACATTACTTAACATACTATTGTGAAGATTAAAAGTACATACTTTAATACCTAGCATGAAGTAGGTGTTCAATAATAGTATTTATTATCATAACAATGTGTCTCTGATTTCCTCTCAAGAACAGGGTGGCTGTCCAGTTTGTTTTTTGCATCATCAATACCGAGTATAGAGCCTGACACATACGCATTACAATGTGTATTGAATGAATGAGTGAATGAATGAATGCTCTCTGCCACCAGTGTGTCCGGCAAGGTTAAAAGGAGGAAAGATATGGTAATTGTTATGGGTTGAGTTGTGTCCTAAAATTCATATAACCCCTCGTACCTGTGCATGTGCCCTTATTTGGAAGTAAGGTCTTTGCAGATGATCAAGTTAAGATGATGTCACTAGGGTGGGCCCTAATCCAACATGACTAGTGTCCTTATAAATTTGGAAATTTGGACACAGAGACAGACCCACACACAAAGAGAATGCCATGTGAAGATTGGAGTCATGCTACCATAAGCCAAGAACTAACTATTCAAAGCTAGGAGAGTGACCTGGAACAAATCCTTCCCTGGCACCTTCAGAGGGGGCATGGCCGTGCTAACACTTTGGTTTCAGATTTCCAGCCTCCAGAACGATGACACAATAAATTCCTGTTGTTCTAAGCCACTTATTTTGTGGTACTTTGTTAATAGCAGCTCTAGGAAACTAATACAGCAATACTAAATTCAGTCATCTAGTGAGCCAGTGTCTGGATAGTCTTCCCTAACCCTGCTTCTATTGCCATAAAAAGGGCATAACATCCTTTCTTTGGTTTCTTAAGAGCATTTAAAGTTATATATATGAAAACCCTTTGTTCACTATAAAGTATTAAATATTTGTTATTTTTATCAGTGGAGATGAGCCTTGGGTAATCACCACTCTGAAAGATCCATCATCTATGCATAGGATGTAGCACACAGAGCTGTGCCCTCACTTGGATTACCTCATTCTCCAGGGTCTATTGTACTTTTTAAAATACAGTGTTTGGGGCGCCTGGGTGGCTCAGTTGGTTGAGCAACTGCCTTCGGCTCAGGTTATGACCCTGGATCGAGTCCCGCATCGGGCTCCCTGCTCAGCGGGGGGTCTGCTTCTCCCTCTGACCCTCCCCCCTCTCATGTGCTCTCTCTCATTCTCTCTCTCTCAAATAAATAAATAAAATCTTTAAAAAAATAAAATACAGTGTTTTGTGTTTCACTTTAGGCAGTGTTTAAGTAGATCATGCCTAAGGACATAGGAATTGTTTTCAAGCAATCAAATGAAATTGTGGAATGGAGGGAGAGAATACTGATTTGTGTAGAGTTGACTTATGTTTGCCAATTGTCCATTTAATAAAGACGGATTTTTTTTCCTAACAGGCAGCTGTATGTGGGTGTGTGTGTAACTTTCATTCACACAGAAATGTACTGATTTATTATAAAAGTGTCAGTATTGTCAACTATGCATTCCTCGAAGACTAAAAGGTTTTTAGGGCACACAGGTGGTTACTTTAATATATCTATTATGAGGAAGGAGTAACCATTTAATAATTGCTGTGATTTATTGAGCACCTACTGTGTGCCAAGCACATTAGGTTATTATTAACCCTCATAATAATCTTCTGAGGCAGCTTTTTATTATTATCAATTAATTTATGCCTGCTTTCCTGATGAAGACACTAAAGCTCAGAAATACAAACAAGTAGTTAAACAAGATGAAAAGCCAAGACTGTTTCTGAATCCAAGCTCCTTGCTTATGTATACTATCCCTCACTGGTAACACCACTCCCCTTCTTTTTCGGTATTTATGTTTAAAGGGGTAAAGGAGGGATTGAGAGCATTGTCAGAAATCTGTGAGGTTCTGGTTGGCTCCAACATCATGGGGTAGCAAGAGTATGGGACTAAGAAGAAGAGACTAGGTAATTATCTCAGCTAGCCATTAATTAGTTGATGATCTTGAACAAGTCACTTAGGCTTTCTTAGCCTGATTAATTCATCTATAAAATCAGTGGATTGGTGGTGCCTGGGTGGCTCAGTCGTTAAGCATCTGCCTTCTGCTCAGGTCATGATCCCAGGGTCCTGGGATCGAGCCCCGCATCGGGCTCCCTGCTCTGTGGGAAGCCTGCTTCTCCCTCTCCCACTCCCCCTGCTTGTGTTCCCTCTCTCACTGTGTCTCTCTCTGTCAAATAATAAAATCTATAAAAAAATCAGTGGATTGGACCAGATGATTTCTAAGTTTTTTCTACTATTTAAAAATGCTAGGACTCCATGAACACAACCTGACACAGGCTCAAAAATATCTACCAAGAGTCCTGTTAAACATCCTTTTAACTGCCAACAATGTTGGATCAATATCTCTTCAAGTTCATGAGCACCCTTGATAAAAGTGTATAAGCCTCTAAATTGAAGGCCTGTGTTCTCTCATGACCCCATCTGGCAAAGGTGATTTGGGGGTATGTTACCAATACACAAATAATGAAGGAGGAGAGCATGCGATCAGCTCATGCAGCTACAACCACACCTCTCCAATGAGGTCTGAATCTCACCCTTGGAAAAGACCCCTTACACTCTCCCAAGTTTGTCCTTCCTTAGGTACTGTCCCTCAGGCCTGTGGTATTCATCATAGTTCCCTTCCCCCCCTTTATCATTAATTATAATTAATTATAAATTCCCTGTTATCACTAATAATTCTTTTTATGAAACATTCCCTGTTGGATTTACTGTGTGGTTTCTGTCTCCTCACTGGACACTGACTGATAGAATCTGTTAACTGATTGAGTCCACACAGATGTACTTGCGAACAGTTTTCTTGGTTGTTCTTACCCTTTTTGTTGCCCAAATGCATTTAGAAAGTGTAAATAGTTACAAATGTGGCAATATGATATTGTGAAATATTAGCCAACATTTTTACGCCACATATCTTTTTTTTGTCCTGTGACCATCCCCCTTCAGGTCATTGGATGGGAGTCTTCTGTTGCCTCAGAGGGGCAGAAGTTGAGGACAAAGGTAGTCCAATGTTTTTGTTCTAAATTCAAGGGCTTAGATCTAGATGTAAATCAGGAAGAATTTGCTGCTCCTCTTCCCTCTCCCAACACTATATAAAAATTCTTTAAGCTGAGATGGGATATGTATACAAGGAAAATAAGACAGATACACACTGATCTTTTCTAAAACAAGATAGTATTTCACCTATCCTTGTAGGATTAGCTCCAGATTCCTAGAAGAGCTTAGGGTGTTCTGAGAGTAGAAGACATTGATGCCAACTTCCCATCTGAAATCCGGAGGCTGACCCTTAGGGAGTCCCCATACCACTTTACTGGGACGCAGAACAAAAGCCTATGAGGGATGCCACTGGACAGAGAGGGCGTGGAGAGCCCTGCCAAGCCTCCTACTGGCTAAGAGAACAGCTAGATTTTTTTACATGTCCCCTCTTCCTTAGAGGGCTGCAAAGGTTAGCTGAAAGAGAAAACCAACTAATTAAGGAGTTTTGCCAAAGGGGACAGAACTGTGCAAAATGTCATGAAAGTTTATAACCGATGATCAAAAGGGGACGTGGGCATCTCAACAGACGCCATCCTGGAGAGAGAGCAACACCTGAGGACGAGACAAGATCACACATTCAGTAGATGGCAGCGTAGACAATTGAGGAATGACAGCCAGATCACCCCCTTCCCTCCAAAGATGTACTGTTCCTTAAACATCTGGGAACTTAAATGCTACCCTGAAGAGAAGTTGAGGAAAGGAGATGTTTTTCACAGTTGACTGAGTTGGGATGACAGGAAAATTCTGAAATGACCAAGAAAACCTGGAATTCACCAACCCAGTTTTCAACCAGGGAGTAGTTTGAGATGTTAAGACAGAAATTAAGTTTAGCTATAGAAAATAGGACTGCTAGGAACTCTCTAAAGAACATACTCATAAATGACCAGTATTATTAACTCAAGGCAGAAGAAGAAAGAACAAGTTAGAGGAGGCAAGGTATATAGGCTGGTGTGAGAACAGGTACTGCCCAACCTGCTGCTTACTTTCCCCAACCTAACAATTCCTGGAAAGCAAAGGTCGCCTAGGGCTGGTCATGCCACCTGGTGGCTAGTGCAAGAAGTACAAGCAGTTCCACAAGAATCCATACAATGTATTCAGAAAAATCGCCACTCTGCAAAGAGGTACTGTTAAAACAATAAGGTTTATGAAAAACATTTGGTTGAGATGGACCACTTAAAATGTATACAAGTTAATAACGGAATCACTAACAAAAAATAACCATCCTAATTGTTGTATTCCCCTGCAGCTTGCTGTGTCCAGCTGTGTGCACCCACTTTGACATTCAGCTGTTGTTACTTAGTGGAACAAAACATTAACCTATTGGGTAAAATTGCATATGAATCAATACAACTTTTGCCTTTTTCTGACATCATTTCTCTATTAACCAATCACGGACAGACAAATTTGCATATCAGAAACCCTTGTAGTAGAAGAGCTTGTGAGTCACTTTCCCTTCCCCAGCTCTCAAGGGGACCTTGACCTACTGAGCACACTGTATCCAATCTCCATGAGCCCCTCACCCCAACTCCCATGCTCACACTTCTTCCAGTCTTCAAAACATAATCCTACTTCAAGCAAGGTCTTTATAACTCTTATTTAGCTGTTGTGACTCAGTCCACAAAACCAGGTGTAGAGAAAAATCATTTTCTATAAATCAACTTAAGGGGGGCTGGGTGGCTCAGTGAGTTAAGTGTCTGCTTTCAGCTCAGGTCATAATCCTGAATCCTGGGACTGAGCCCCGGGTCGGGCTCCCTGCTCAGGTGGTCGTCTGCTTCTCCCTCTTCCTTTGCCCCTCCCCTGTCTTGTGCTCTTTCTCTCTCTCTCTCAAATAAATAAATTAAATATTTTTAAAAAATAATAAATCAACTTGATTTCTCATGTCATGCTCTGCTAAGTTGGCAGGAAATCTAACCTAGTCATTCTTGGAGTTTTCCTCTCACTTCCTGGGAGCCATGTCAAGATTATGTGGCCTCATGCAGTGGGGCCCACGTTTTGGGAGCCCTCAGTCGTCTGTCTATACTTGCCTCTGCATCTCTGCAGAGATAGCTAATGTCTCTCTCACATGGTCCCTTCAGATCTGGGTGCCATCTGCTGATGACAACAGGGCATTGGGCACAAGTCTGCCCTAATAAACACAATCCTCCCTCAACTGTCTGTTACAAATGGGGGCACCATGGGCACTGGGCTGCTCTCTGTCCCTTGACCTGGGGGAAGGCGGGGGGTAAGAGCCACCAGTAGCCTCCCAGATGACTGCCCAAGAATGAGGAGGCCCCCTCCGGTCCCCCACCTTCAAGGATCCACGACTGGAGCCAAGGGTGCAAATGGATGTGGCAGGTAGGCCAACTATGGTCCTACTTGATACTGGGGCCACCTATTCCACCTTGACTTCCTTCTCTGGAGCCCACTCCTCTAAAACCTACACCATCATGGGAGTGTCTGGCCTGCCAGCCATCAGACATTTCACTGATCCCCTGTTCTGCATTTGGGAGGGACAAGCATTTACTCATAGTTTTCTAATTATGTGTGAATGTCCCAGCCCATTATGAGGCAGGGACCTCTCACAAAAATGGAGGGCTGAAGTCCTTTTCGGGCCTTATACTGAAAACTGTCTTTGAAACCTGCTAGGGGCTCTCTTAACATCACCTTCACCCATTCCAACACAAATCCTAAAAGGCTGGGGGGCGCCTGGGTGGCTCAGTTGGTTAAGCTACTGCCTTCAGCTCAGGTCATGATCCTGGAGTCCCTGGATCGAGTCCCGCATCGGGCTCCCTGCTCGGCAGGGAGTCTGCTTCGTCCTCTGACCCTATCCCCTCTCATGTGTTCTCTCTCCCTCATTCTCTCTCTCTCAAATAAATAAATAAATAAATAATCTTTAAATAAATAAATAAATAAATAAATAAATAAATAAAAGGCTGGGATTCCCTAGTCAATCCAGACATCTGGGATCAGGGAATCCCTGGAAGGGCAATATCAACCACACCCATTATCATTCAACCTAAGGAACCCATTACCACCCTCATAAAAAACAATACCCTCTTAAACCTGAAGCTAAACCGTGGCTACAGCACATAATCACCATGTTTTTAAAACATGGGCTTCTTCTCCCAAACAACCTCACCCTGCAACACTCCCATCCTAGCAGTTAAAAAAAACAGGACAACAGTTATCACCTAGTCCAAGACTTATGAGCCGTTAATGAGGCTGTTACACCCCACCCAATGGTGCCAAATCCGTATGTCCTCCAGGGCACCATTCCTTCAAACAGTCTCTGGTTTATGGTCCTGGACCTTAAAGATGCTTTCTTCTGCATCCCATTGGCTCAACAATCCCAATTTCTGTTTGCATTTGAATGGGAACCCGCATGTGGGCCACCCAACAACTTACCTGGACAGTACTCCCACAAGGATTCAGGGATAGCCCCATCAGCTTGGCCAAGCCCTCTCTAAGGATTTATAAGACTTACAACTTGAGGGGGGAACCATCCTCTAATATGTGGACGATTTGCTCCCCCACTCAAGAGTTAGCCATCCAACATACTGTCCAAACCCTAAACTTTTTGGCAAAAAAAGGACACAAAGTATCCAAATCCAAAGCTCAACTGATACAGCAGCAGGTGTCCTACCTGGGAGTTATCATAACCTCTGGGAGACACAGTCCTTCCCCAGAACAGAACCAAGCCATAATTAACCTATCCATACCTACCACTGGTAAGCAGCTAAGGGCTTTCTTGGGTCTAACGGGTTACTGCAGAGTCTGGATTCCCAACTATGGACTTTTTGTGGGGCTCTAAAAGGCAAATCAGACTCCACTCCCCTTAATTGGGGACCCTTCACAACAGTCGGCTATGGACAATTTTAAGAGCCTCTTAAGCAGGGCACCTGTTATTGGCCTACTCAACCCAGCTAAAACTTTCCAACTTTATGCGCAGGAAAAGGAGGATGTTTTAACACATAAACCTGGGACTACTCCCCAGCCCAGGCTCTGGAGGTGTGGCTGTTAACCTTGGTAGTTAACAGCCTCATGCCTAACTACCTGCCAAAGCTTATGTTCCAGGCTCTGTTCTAAGCACCAGAGACACAAGGGTGAGCAAGTGGGTCCTCTGTCCCCAGTGGAGCTGCCATGTTGTACAAAAACATTTGTCCCTCCCAAGCTCTGTTTAAATTGCACACTTTTTTGGGTGGTTACACAATGTTGAAAAGAAAACCACAGGCCCAAAATGGCATCAGTTAGGCCTAGTCACCAAACCCAGGGCTTAATTCCTAACCTAAGTGCAGTTTCAACCTCCAGAAATATAAATCTTCACTGGTGAGTCATGCATTTTCTTACGGGCACCAAGAAGACAATCAGTCCCATGAACCCTCTCTACCCAACACCAAAGGAAGATTGAGGGTAAGTCACCTCATAAGACACACCCCTCCCCCCTTTTCCCCCTAAGGAAAGGTGACCTTGCCCGGAACAATCCTTTCTTTTCTTTTGCTGATAACTTCCTGGCCCCACCCTCCCTCCTCTCAAAATCTTCCATTTTGTACAAGTCCACAGAGATCCCCTCTGCTTGTTAGAAGGGATGCTGCCCAATCCCTGAATTGCTCAAGAAAACCAATGAGATCTTCACATTCACTGGGTTGAAATTTTGTTCTTGAACAACAATAATGGTAACTGCAACACCACTTGTAAGCCCAAAAGAAATTCTAGTATTTACTGATAAACGTAAGGCTAATGCTAACAAGATACTTTTATCAAGGATAAACAAGACATTTTGAAATTATAAAATAAATAATACTAGTAACAATAATAATAGCATCTGTACTCATCAAATGCTTTTCCCCTTAATTTTTTTTAAAGATTTTATTTACTTATTTGAGAGAAAGAGTGTGTGTGAGAGAGCACAAGCAGGGGGAGCAGCAGACAGAGAGAGAAGCAGGCTCCTCACTGAGCAGGGAGCCCAATGTGGGACTCCATCTCAGGAGCCTGGGATCATGACCTGAGCCGAAGGCAGACACTTAGCCGACTGAGCCACCCAGGCGCCCCTGCTTTTCCCCTTGGATCCATGTGCACTGTTCTGAATTTCCATGAAGCACCTTTCCCAGGCTCCTGGCCCTCTGGCTTCCAGATAGGTTTGGCCAGTGGTGATGAAGGATAGTTGGAAGAAAGACAGGCAGGGACAAGAGCCCTCACCCTAAGAGGGAAGTACCCTTAAAAGGATTTTATACCACCCTGGAAGGAGCCCTCCACCCTTTCCCACATGATAGGTAGATGACAAAAACCTGATTGGGTGCCAGGCTCATGGAGGGTTAATCAGATT
Organism: Neomonachus schauinslandi; assembly: GCF_002201575.2. Classification (NCBI taxonomy): domain Eukaryota; kingdom Metazoa; phylum Chordata; class Mammalia; order Carnivora; family Phocidae; genus Neomonachus; species Neomonachus schauinslandi. The sequence continues at coordinate 15,502,191 of NC_058407.1, read as the reverse complement.
AAAACAGCCCACCAAAAAGCCATAAAAACCCCTAGACTTAGAAACTCCAGTGGCAACCCTCTTGGGAGCTTTGTATTTTCGCTCAATAAACTTTGCTTTGCTGCCCACCACTCTTCTGCTGGTCTGCCTCTTCATTCTTCTAAGCTGCGTGACCAAGAACCCCGGACACCAAAGGAAAAGAAATCCTGTACCAGTGGGAAGCACAGGCATTAGGCAGGAAGGGAGAAGCCGGGGTTTATCTCCACCCACCCCTCTTTCCAGCCACCACTATTTCTTGTGACATCCTTTCTGGCATTGGCTGTGACTCCAGGGTCCTACCACCAGCTGGATAGCCCCTCTCTCAGGGGTGCTGGTTTCTGCCTACTCCTGCTTCTGGGCCCCGGATAAGACTGGTTCCTCCATTTGCACCTCCATGTCAAGGGATGCTACCTACTTCCTGCTGTGAGTGACCTCGGGGTTGTCTTACCAGACGGGCTTCTTAGCTCTTTCAACACAGAGGCCCTTTGTTATTTTCCCTTTATTGGAAACGCTTTAAGTGGTTCCTATTTCCAGGCTAAACTGTGATTGATTCAATCACTAATATTTATTGTGTATTCTAGGAACACCTCTATTAAAGTTACTATTATCATTTCCATTTTCCATGTGAGAGAAGGCACGGAGAGATTAAGCTGCCCCAGATCACACATTCAGACTCGGTGCCATTAATATCTACAAGCAATGAATACCGTCAGGAATTACTTCTTAATTAATGTTGAATAAAATTGACAGTCATTGTTAGGGGTCACTAGGAGGCCTTCTGGGGTGCTGGGAATGTTGGGTTATTGTAATCAAACCAATGCGAGTTTGTTCCTTGGTAAGTCAGAAACTGCCCCAGGTTGAGTTGTCCCACGAAGAAAACTTTCATTTGCAACAAATAAGGAGATCCCCAGGAATGGCTTCCAAAGCTGGGACTCCCTGAGAGATGGTGAATGGGTTCCTTTTGTTAAGGGTTAGAGATGAATTTTTAGATAGGGAAGTCTTGTCATCATATGTAGGGATGGCCATAAGGTCGCACATGCTCCATAAGGAAACATGCCTATACATACATTGTATGCTATGTAAATGAGGCTGAGCCTCCTCCGTGGGTGGAGATTTTAGTATTATAATGAAGTAAAGGTGATTGTAGATCATTCCAGAGGTCACTCCAGGGTAGTCTGCACAGGAGCAAGGTTGGGGGGCGCGGTTAGCTCAAAAAGTCCGGTGGTCTGGGCCAGTGGGAGGTCTTGTCAGGGCTGTTGCCCTCATCTGCAGGGTGGTTTCAGGTTTCATTTGCCTGAGTAAAGAGGTAAACTGGAAAGAAGAGCTTAAGGAAAAATGTAAAACAAAGGTTAGTGAGTACAAGCGGGTGGGCAGTAAAGATCAAGTCTTGGGGTCTAGCTGGTGACACTATTTGATCTGGGGCTAGTTACATGAAAGTGCTCAATTCGTGAACACTCATAAAGCTGTACGTTGATTTGGGCACTTTTCTGTGTGTTATACTCCAATAAAAGTTACTCTCTGTAGACTATGTCCATTTTTGAAATCTCCAGAAATCTTTGAGTCCTCATTAAATCTAGAATTCTCAAATCTTAAATTTCAAGATGCATTATTTCTTTTTGAATTCTAGAGATTCCAATTTCAATTCAAGTCCACGTTATAAATAGTTTTGGTGGCACAATTATGTGCCAGACAGGTGGGAATGTACCTGGACGTAAACAAAGCCCTCCCCCTGGTGGAGCCATGGGGAAGAGCACATTGGAAAGGAATCCCAACCCAGATGTGGGACCCACTCAAGTGGAAGTTTATTAGAATATGGGAGCTTATAAAGAGAGGAGTTAAGCCAAGTGGAACTGAAACTAAGATCTGAGGCTAAAGGTGGGAGTGGGGGAGGGGAGAAGGAGGGGCTGAAGAAACGCCAGAGTAAAGGAAGTGAAAGGCTCCAGGGCGGCCCCGCGGGCTAGGCCTAGGCAGGGAAAGGTAGAAAAGAAGCCATAGACAGAAAGATAAAGCAGACCAGCAAAGGCCACATTTCAGAAATGAATTTTCTGGCAGAAAATTGTTATCAGTGGCTATCAACAGCTCTCAAGTCTGCCTGCAAACAAGTACTAGGGATACTTGGGTTAACAGGAAGTCAGAAGTACATCTTTCCATGTAGCATGAGATGAGACCCTACCAATTCCCCCACGATCACCACGGCACTGGGAGGAGGGACGGAGGCCACAGTAAATCGAGGACAGGGTTTGGAAGAGTAGAGGCTCCATGCCTTGAGCCTCTGTTACCATCATGCCTCTCCTCCCGAGGACACACTTCTTGATGTCCAGTCAACTTCTTCCCTCTCTCATTAAACGCAGAGGCCACTATCTTACCGTCCCAGGCAGACACTCTTTCCCCATCCTGCCTGACACACAACACAGCCTCACAGTGATCCTGGGCAGCTTTCCTTCCTTGAAGCTAACACATGCCATGGGTAAAGACTTAAAGACTGCAGATAGCAGACAAAGATAAAAATGTTAAAAATAATGCCCAATTCAATCAAACAGTGAAAAGATGAGTTGAAGCCACTTAAAGCACCATGGGGGATGGGATGGGCTGGGGATTCAAATAAAGGCCAGGAATTAGATAATGGTGTAACTCAAAACCAGAAGGCAGGTTTAGCAACACCAACCATTTCCACTGGAAAGTTTTGGGTTTAACGTCCCCCGTTGGAATAAGTGACTAATTTTTTAAAAGGCAAGTGCATCTATTTTTGGTGCTGGAAAAATAACCCTGGAATTCAGATCCTGCCTTGGGCCAGAAATCTCTGGCAAGAAATCAATGCAACTTGCTTGGGGTGAGAACATCAACTCATTCTGAGATGGTCTAACTTAGTCTGGTGTGTGTATGTATGTATTTTAGCCTTGGGAAGATTTAAATTAGATACAGAAAAATCAAGAGACCAAATCCACACTATTGTATTAAATTTAGGAACAACAATCTGTGTATATTTGGTATTCACAGTATTTATAATGTTTAAAGTAATTGGATATATGAGACTATCTCAGAGATTAGCCTTCTGATTCCAACTTGAAATGTATAATGGAGTAATTGACCTTAGATTTGTAATTTAGTGCTGAAAGTTATGAGAGGATTTTATGGTTTGCAAGCTGTAGAGTTTTGGAATATTTAGGAGATTTGTTATATTTATAAATTTAGTCTGTAAGTACTTGAGAGTGCTTTGCTTGTCAGAGTAGGTGATTAATGTACTTAAGAAAATTGAATATGTTAAATTTATTAATGAAGTTTAAAACACTTAAGGGAAATTTAATTAAACTAAGCTTGTAAAAATAACTGGTTGAAGGGAGTTTAGTTTGTTCAACTTGAGTATATTAATCAAAGCCCCCTTATTAAAATATACTAGACTTATTCTTAGAATAATAAAATTTGTATGTCGAATCTAAAGGCTTAAGGGAAACTGGATTTAAAATTTTATCATTTAAAAAAATTGATTATAGGTTTAAAAAATAATCTTTTCTGTACATATCACCAACCTTCCACCTCACCTCCTCCATGGACACCAAGCTAAAAGAACAGTCTTTTGGGACGCCTGCGTGGCTCAGTCAGTGAAATGTCTGCCTTTGGCTCAGGTCATGATCTCAGGGTCCTGGGATCGAGCCCCGCATCCAGCCCCACATCAGGCTTTCTGCTCAGCGGGGAGTCTGCTTCTCCCCCTCCCTCTGCCGCTCCCCCTGCTTGTGCTTACTCTCTGTCTCTCCCTCTCTCTCTCTGTCAAATAAAGTCTTTAAGGAAAAAAAAGATTCTCTCTCCCTCTCCCTCTGCCCCTCCCCCACCACTCTTGCGCTCTCTAAGGAAAAAAAAATTAGATATAGTATTACAAAAACTGCAAGGAGAGCAGCCACATTAGCTTATATTCACCCACTCCTGTCATAGACTGTAAACTGGGCCATATACAAAAGTACGCATCATTATCTTCAGGGAAAGACATTTGCAGCTAGTTCACAGTACTCCCCCTTGGATATTCTTGCATTTTCCCCCTCATTTGTGACAGTCAACGTCTGACTTCAACCTTACAAATGTTTGTGTTTTAAAAGATCTAAAATGTGATGCAATTTCATTTCAATCAAAACAACTTTGTCAACAGTTAGTTCCCCAAGCTTATTTCATTCATACTGTAGCTAAAATAAACTGCATTTGAACTGAAAACTCTAGAAAACAGTACTGCCACATTATTTACGAGAGCCCTCAGCATAGAAAGCTATAATAGATGTGTGTTTCGTATGTGTAAGTGGCTGTGGAGGAGAAGCTGGTGTAGCTCGATTGGCCTCTTGGTCTCTGAAGCTCTCCTCCTCTCTCCACTCTCATTTCTTCTGAACTCTTGGGATTTCATCCAGCTGGGAAACTTTCACCCTCTTTTTTCCTTTTCCCCAATCTTGCAAAAAGTTAAGGAAAAAATTAAAAGTCTGTTTTGTTTTTAAGATTTTATTTATTTATTTGAGAGAGAGATAGTGACAGAGCGAGAGAGAGCACAAGCAGGGAGGGGAGGGAGAAGCAGGCTTCCGTGGAGCAGGGAGCCTCACTCTGAGATCATGACCTGAGCCAAAGGCGGACACTTCACCGACTGAGCCACCCAGGCGTCCCTGGAGAGAGAGAATCTTAAGCAGGCTTCACACCCAGCCCAGAACCTGACACGGGGCTCTATCTCATGACCTTGAGATGCTGACCTGAGCAGAAATCCAAGTTTATTTTTATTTTTATTTTTTTAAAAGATTTTATTTATTTATTTGACAGAGAGAGAGACAGCTAGAGAGGGAACACAAGCAGGGGGAGTGGGAGAGGGAGAAGCAGGCTTCCTGCCGAGCAGGGAGCCCGATGAGGGGCTCTATCCCAGGACCCTGGGATCATGACCTGAGCCAAAGGTAGACGCTTAACTGACTGAGCCACCCAGGCGTTGCACTATATCTAATTTTAAGGGTTATTAATGAGTATGACAAGGTGATATTAGCTAGCGTGTTCTCTCTCCTCAACCCCTCCAAAAAGTCCTTTGAATTTCTTCCTATTTACCATGTGGTTTAGCCCCTCAAACAGACTGGACCACTTCAGTTGATTCAGGGAGAGGGGACCGATGCCCTCTTGCCTGCTGCACCTCAGGACACAGAAGCCTCTTGCAACTGCACTAACACAGTGCTCACCAGCACCTGCAGCTCTCGAGCCCTGGAAATGTGTCTAATCCAAATTGAGATGCGTGTCAGCATAAAACACATCAGATTTTACTTAGCATAAAAAAAAAGAATGTAAAACATCTCACTGATAAGTTTTATATTGATTGCATGCCAAAATAATAATATTTTGGATATATTAGATCAAATAAAATTAGTAGTAATTATACAGGTGCTCACCTTATAATAACTCATTCAGCCATACATTTGTTATAAGGAACCAATACTGACTTTTTAAAAAGCATGCGGCTACTACACAATCTTAAATTACATATGTGACTTGCATTATTTTTTATTGGAGCGCTCTGCCTTAGAAGCTTCCAGTATCAGAATATTGTTCCATTTTGCCTTTGCGTGAAACTTTCCTGCAAGGTGCTTGTCAGGCTCTAATAGGGCAGAGAGCGGGGACTTCACTGAAATTATGTGACTTTTCGTGCCTGCTTGCTAATGAATGTACATGTTGCTTCCATTGAATGATACCATCTGGTAGTGAGATTGTGCCTAGGGACAAATTAGTCCCTGTAACCATGGGACCCTCCTGATTCTTACCAAAAGAACCTGACAATTACAGGACAGACAAATTAATTTAGGTCCGTTTGCAAGGAAGAACAGGGACTTTCCACAGTCCCCACAAAAGGCTTAGGAATGAGCAGAGAGAGTGGGCTTACAGAAAAATTCTCAATTCCAGTGAGGGGTTGCTACAGAAAGCAGAGTGAGTGATGCTGCCTGGGGCATGGCTCCCTCAGCAGAGGCCAGCATAAAAGAATGCCCATGCCTGGGTGATAGATACTGGGGAGGGTATGTGCTATGGCGAGCGCTGCGAATTGTGCAAGACTGTTGACTCTCAGATCTGTACCTCCGAAACAAATAATGCAATATATGTTAAAAAAAAAAAAAGAAGAAGAAGAAGAAGAAGGTAGCAGGAGGGGAAGAATGAAGCGGGGGAAATCGGAGGGGGAGATGAACCATGAGAGACGATGGACTCTGAAAAACAAACTGAGGGTTCTAGAGGGGAGGGGGGTGGGAGGATGGGTTAGCCTGGTGGTGGGTATTGAGGAGGGCACATTCTGCATGGAGCACTGGGTGTTATGCACAAACAATGAATCATGGAACACTACATCTAAAACTAATGATGTAATGTATGGGGATTAACATAAGAATAAAAAAAAGAATGCCCACGCCCAAAGTTCAGTCGAAATTTGCCCTTTGAACCAACATCAGTGCAGGACTGAGGATAGCGGCAAATCAGACATTTCCCTGCCTTGCTTCTAAGCTGCCTGGGACTTAGATAGATCCCGGGAAAGAGGGAATGAAGAAAAAAAGAAGGGAAAATTAAAAATCAGCTTGAGTTTTAACCAAAGGTGGTTCAGAGCAAAAACTTCCAGACTGTTTTCTGCCCTCAGGCAGACTGGGAGCTCAGCTAGAAACAAAGTCTGGCTAGTGAGAAATATGCTTGATATCTGTTTTTTAAACATCTGAGTTCTGTGGCTTACGAAATTCATAGTTAATCCATAGGCTGATGAGCCATATTTGCCTAGTTTATCTAAAAGATACAAAACGTTGGTCGTTCCTGTTGGTAGAGGTGCACCAAATACACATTTTGGCCAAATTCCCAAGATATTATAATCAGGCCCAAAAAGTGAATATTACCACCACAGAATTAATTTCTGGCTTCCGAAAATGGGGTAGATTATTGGAAAAAATGGCTTCTTATATTCATGGCCCCTGTTTGAAGGTGAGGATACAATTTTTTGAGGCAGTCCCCCACAAATAAAAGCTCTGTGAGCCATCTGAAGAAGGTGTGCTCTATTTTCCAAAGCAGACATAAAACGATCGTCATCACTTCCATTTTTTTTGTTCCTAATATTTCTGCGTGTACTTGCTGCCTCATGCCATCACTTGGCAAAAAAAAATTTTTTTTGTTCTAAAATCTTGGGTCCAGAAATGTGGCAATGGACCAATTTAAATGGCTTCCAAGGTAACACAATTCTCTGCATTTCCATTCGCAACTCCGCTTTTGTGGTCTGCACACCAATTTTTAGCATCTTCCCTGGCAAAGCATGATAGGAGCATCTTTGCGGATAAGAATTACTTGCCCTCTTAAGGCCTATTGCTTTGGTTACTTCTTCAGCAGTTTCTGGCATATGAACCACTTTCTCTGCAGGCAATATTTGGTGGTTAGTAAGTCCTGCAATATTGGTATTTCAATCTGCAAAGTAGATTAAAGGCTTTTAAAGGCTTTCTTTTGTTCAAGCAGCCTTTTAAGAATGTAAAAGCCGCCACTTCATCTTGTTTGAACGTCTTGCATAAGTACGTGACAAGGCGATTCCAAAATCCCTCGTCTGCTTTGTGGTTTGTCTTTGCTTGAAGGAAAATGATGAAAGTGGCCTGTTATCTTTCTGTTTACAGAACATAATTCTGCTTCATTAGGCTGCACGCTTATTAGTTGCAGAAAACACAACTGAAGATTCATGGCCTAAATGGAATTAAATAACTAAAAGCCAAATACACTTTTTGGAGGTTGTTTTAATGTTATGAATCCTAGAACACCAAGCAGTACTATGAAGATTAGAATTAGAATCTAGGGGCACCTGGGTGGCTCAATGGATTAAGCGTCTGACTTTGGCTTGGTCATGATCTCAGGGTCCTGGGATCAAGCCCCACATCAGCTTCAGCGGGGAGTCTGCTTGTCCCTCTCCCTCTGCCCCTCCACTCCCCTCCACTTGTTTTCTCTCTCTCTCTCTCTGCTCCTCCCCCCGACTTATGCATGCACATATTGTGTATTAGTAACTTATTAGTAATTTTTTCATAACATGAAGCATTTTCAAATCTTCATTAATTATTCTAACACTTTACTCTTGCAAAGTAAAAACATACATTTAGACTCCAACTGAGTGATAGGAATTCAAAATCCAAAACACACAAATCTTTTTTTTTTTTGCTCGATTACATCTAAAATGCTTACCTATATTTGAAAATACATATTCAGATATTAATAATGACTCTGAATGATAGATCTCATTCTGCTATTGACATTGTCGTGCTGATTAGATTTAATGGTAGCTCTGCAGTTGCTTGTGTATCGATCAGACGCAAGTTCAGGGAGGCCAGAAATAGTATTAAAGTTGGCATATTGCTGGGCGCCTGGGTGGCTCAGTTGGTTGAGTGACTGCCTTCGGCTCAGGTCATGATCCTGGAGTCCCGGGATCGAGTCCCGCATCGGGCTCCCTGCTCGGCAGGGAGTCCGCTTCTCCCTCTGACCCTCCCCCACTCTCATGTTCTCTCTCTCAAATAAATAAATAAAATCTTAAAAAAAAAAAAAAGTTGGCATATTGCTACTCAGAATGCCGGAAGGCTTTTGACCCTCAGAAACCCAATGCCAATGGGAGCCTGGGTGGCTCAGTCGTTAAGCGTCTGCCTTCGGCTCAGGTGATGATCCCAGGGTCCTGAGATCAAGTCCCACATCAGGCACCCTGCCCAGCAGGAAGCCTGTTTCTCCCTCTCCCACTCCCCCTGCTTGTGTTCCTGCTCTCGCTATCTCTGTCTCTGTCAAATAAATAAATAAAATCTTAAAAAAAAAAAAAAGAAACCCAGTGCCAAAAATGGATTTTGTCCAAATACTGTGGCTGAAGCCAGGCTGTGATACAGCCCTCATTCTTAGGACACAGTGAATGAATGGAGGTCCAGGCATTTAGGCAGGAAGCAAAGGAGAAGGCAGCTACCATAGACAGAAACGACTTGTTGCTCAAATTAATGGGGGATATAGAGTTAGGCCAGGAATAGGATTTGGTGATCAGGGCTAAAGGACATTGCCATCAATTAAAGGGGAAGCTTAGATTAGGCCTATCCTTTATGAAAAGTCTACTAAATATCACACGTGCTAAGTGTTTTCCATGTGCAGCCCAGATGTCTGCTAGATTGATGGGCCCTGCTGGTTAGCAATACCTAAACCTGTCCCCACCCTTATCAGTGCCTCCAGTTATTTCCAGAAGACACTCAAAAGTGTGACTCACATCTTCCTTCTGTAGGTTGGTATCACGTGTCTGTGGACACTATGTACACAGCTGCTTAGAGAAGACCCACCGCACAGCGTGGAAATCCCCAGGACCCTGCCAAGGACACTGCTTCTGGGTACACTCAGTACCAACCCCCGGGTGCCTGAGCGGTGTTTGGCAAGGATTTGGGCAGTGTGGTAGAGTGGTTTCTTCCCAAGTAACTTTGCTTATGCCCAGAGCCCCTCAAATCCCTCTTGATCAGCCTTGCTGGCCTCTAAACTCCCCCCTCACTAGGGGCTGAAAACTAGACCCTGGTCTAGCACCTTTCCCTTTTCTGGATTTTTCCTCTCCCACTACTTGGCTCTTCCCCTCATAAAAACACTCCTTCATCTTCTTCCAGTTTAAAAAATAACAAGCAAAAAACCCACGTCCAAATGTAGACAGATAAATCAGTACAAGTATGTGTCGAGGGTAGAGAGAGAGGAACAAGATATTGTTTCTAGCCATTCCCAAGTTGGGATGTTATTCTAGTTTTCTGTTGCCGCATAAAACATTACCACAAGACCAGTGGCTTAGAACAACATCCGTTTTACTATCTCACGGTTCTGTAGGTTAGAAGGGCAGGCCAGTTCCCCTGGGTTCTCTCCTTAGGATTTTACAGATTTTCTCTTCTGCTACCAGCTGGAGAGACCTCTCTGCTCTTGAAGGGCTCATGTAATTCAATGAGGCCCACCCAGATAATCTCCGTTTTGGGGAGTGACATCTCATTTTAACCACAGGTTCCATCCATACCCAAAAGGGAAGGGATTAGGCAAGAGTGAGGGTCATTGGGGGTCATTCTTATAATTGTGTCCCCCACATACATACATTGGAATTATTACTTTGATCAGAGTCAAATTTCCAGATTCTCAGGCATCTCTCTTCCTCTCTGAGATCCTGGTTTAGCAGAGCTGAGCATAACTCAGGAATCTGTACATTTTATGGGCTTCCAATGTGATTCTGAGGCATAGTCTTTTTGGAAGAGGATTGGGCTATCAATAAAGAGTCCAAAGAGGTCTGCTACAGGTATATTCATCTTTTATCTTCATGATAATTTTTTTTCAGATAAGTATTATTTTTCCTCCATTTTGGAGTGAGAAAATTGAGATACAGTGTCTAAGTAACTTCCCCAAGATTTCACAGTAAAGCAGAAGAGCCAGGCTTAGAATTCCCGAAGTGTGGTTTGCAAAACTGCGTGGTTCATCGATCTCTTGGAAATAGATTGATATTAAAATGGATACTTAGAGTTTTCTGGGAGCCAGGCAGATGGGCTTACATTTAGAATAAGTTGGACTAGGATGTTGGGCAGGAATCCCAAATTAAGGGAACTAGTAGATGCACTCCATATTTGCTAAATTTAACTTCTCCCAGACAAAGTTAGACTTTGTCTACTCCATATATCTTTAATTACTTACCTATGTTCAAATCAACTGAATATACTTATCGAATGTCTCATTCATTCATTAACTCATTTAAAAAAAAACCTGTTTACACGCTCAAATATTCAAAAAATATTTGAACATTAGGTATGGGTTGATCCACGCTGGTAAAATTTGTAAGAGAAATTTCATATAGAGAAATAGATGTATAATTATCAAAGTTCACAAAAGCATCTAACCTGAGTATTGCACAATACATATGGCCATGATGCAGTAATAAGAATACACTATGCAACAAAGAAAACAGTCAGCAAAACTAAAAGGCAACCTATGGAATGGGAGAAGATATTTGCAAATGACGTATCTGATAAAAGGCTAGTATCCAAGATCTATAAAGAATTTATGAAACTCAACACCCAAAAAACAAATAATCCAGTCAAGAAATGGGCAGAAGACATGAACAGATATTTCTCCAAAGAAGACATACAAATGGCCAACAGACACATGAAAAAAAATGTTCCACATCCCTTGGCATCAGGGAAATACACATCAAAACCACAATGAGATACCACCTCACAGCAATCAGAATGGCTAAAATTAACAAGTCAGGAAACAACAAATGTTGGTGAGTGTGTGGAGAAAGGGGAACCCTCTTACACTGTTGGTAGGAATACAAGCTGGTACAACCACTCTGGAAAATGGTATGGAGGTTCCTCAACAAGTTAAAAATAGAGCTACCCTATGACCCAGCAATTGCACTACTTACTGGGTATTTACCCCAAAGATACAAATGTAGTGATCTGTAGGGGCACCTGCACCCCAGTGTTCATAGCAGCAATGTCCACAATAGCCAAACTGTGGAAAGAGCTGAGATGTCCATTGACAGACGAATGGATAAAGAAGATGTGGTATATATATATATATATATATATACACACAATGCAATATTACTCAGCTATCAGAAAGGATGAATACTTACCATTTACATCGACATGGATGGAACTGGTGAGTATTATGCTGAGTGAAATAAGTCAATCAGAGAAAGACAATTATCATATGGTCTCACTCATATGTGGACTATAAGAAACAGGGCAGAGGACCATAGGGTAAGGGAGGGAAACCTGAATGGGAAGTCATCAGAGAGGGAGACAAACCATGAGAGACTCTTAACTATAGGAAACAAACTGAGGATTGCGGAAGGGAGGTGGGTGGGGTGATGGAGTAACTGCGTGATGGGCTTTAAGGAGGGCATGTGATGTGATGAGCACTGGGTGTTATACGAAACTGATAAATTACTGAACACTACATCTGAAACCAGTGATGTACTATAAGTTGGCTAATTGAATTTAAATAATAAAAAAAAAGAATACACTATCACACACTCATTACACTGTGAGTTCCAAAGGACAACAATTTAGGACCTTTTCACAAAGGGAAAATTCTATTAGTCCAAGCACTGTTTGTTCGATACAACATTATACATTTGTATTTCCACTCTGTAACAGAGGAATATCTTGATAACTATTTGTAAATAAAACGTATTGCTTGTTTAACTGTTTTTTTTCCTGACCTTATATATTATTTTACTCATTCCTCAGGCAATTATTTTCTGCCTGTCATGTGTCAGGACTTGTGTTGGGGGCTAGCAGTATGAGAAAGCATCAATCCTTCAGGAGTACATAGCCTGGTTAAGGAAGAGGGACGTGTAAACAGAAAACAATATATATTTTTCTTGTGTTTTAGACTTTAGGATTGTTTATTGTGTAATCATTGTATTCTTTTTAGATTAAACATCAAAACTTTTGCTTTAAATCTGGTGCCACTTCACCTGAAAAGGAGTTCTGAAGATGGAAGAAAAATTTATTGAGTATATTCTTTGAAAATGTAGTGCACATCCTATTTAAAAATAAATGTATCCCATGTTTCCTAACTTTTCTGGCACCCTGTGAAAATGGAAGTGCTGTGGTTGAGCAGTGATTTTTATCAGAGGCACCAGAGAAGGTACTTTCTGACCTTTGAGCCGTGGCTTGAAGAATCTGTAGGAGACCAGCTGCTTTAGTAAAAGTGCAGGAAGAACACACGGTCCAGGCAGAGAGAACAGCAAGTACAAAGGCACAGGGGCATGGTATATACGGGAACTGAGAAAGATCCCTTCACTGAGCCTGGAGGAAAGAGAGTATGAGAGAAAGAGGGAGGACATTGCCTAAAGCCAGTTCGGAAGGCAGCCTGTCTACCCAAGTAAGGACTGTGGACACTTCCTGGAGCTTAAGGGAATTAAATAAGTCTTTTAAGCAGGGGATTGAGCTGATTCATATTTTAAGAAAAGAGGCATTTCTGGCAGCAGAGAGGAGGATCGACCAGACCAACCAAGGAGATCACTCTCGGCAAGAAACAATGAGGTATGTGGGAGTGAAGATAGAAAAGGGCGCAAATTTGAGAAGTAATGGGAATGTGGGACTTCCGTCTCTTACTAAATGTAGCCCTTGAGAGCTAGCCTGGGGATCATGGGAATTCGGAAGTGGTGATTAGACATGGAGCTTATTGTGTCAAGTTAATGGATAAGGGCTTTGTAATGCAACCCAGTATCTTTATCATAAGATCAATGTAAGCCAAGATCTCGGGGTGAGAGGGACACTGGTGGGAGGTGGGATGAATGTCATACACAGACCGGATGCAAGCCACTTGAGAGTATTTACTATTGCCTTCTTGATGGGTCTGATTAACTTTAGATACTCTGGAACAAAGGTCAATTTACTTTTTCCCTCTCCATTCTACCCTTGGTTCCAGAAGCTTCTCCCAGATAGCCCCATGGCTTATTTTCTCACTCCCTTTGGGTCCCTGCTGAAGGTGGGGAGGAAAGATTACTGGTGTAAACTAGAAGATTGAAAAAACAAATCCAAGATTTTTTTTATAGCATTTTTGGGAAACAAAGACAAGGGAATCTAATTTCTTTGTTTCAAAATGTTACTTTTATGGGGCTCCTAGGTGGCTTAGTTGGCTAAGAGTCTGCCTTTGGCTCAGGTCGTGATCTCGGGGTCCTGGGATCAAGCCCCGCATCAGGCTCCCTGCTCAGCGAGGAGTCTGCTTCTCCCTGTCTCCACTCCTCCCACTGCTCTCTCTCTCAAATAAATAAATAAAATATTTCTTTTTTTTTTTTTAGATTTTATTTATTTATTTGAGACAGAGAGAATGAGAGAGACAGAGAGCACATGAGAGGGGGGAGGGTCAGAGGGAGAAGCAGACTCCCTGCCGAGCAGGGAGCCCGATGCGGGACTCGATCCAGGGACTCCAGGATCATGACCTGAGCCGAAGGCAGTCGCCTAACCAACTGAGCCACCCAGGCGCCCTAAATAAAATATTTCTTAAAAAGACTTTAATTTTTTTTGTTTTTATTGGATACTGAATATATAAAAAGCAGGAACTATAACAGATGTGAAAAACTTAAAAAATAACAATACCTCGAACACCCATATATTCAATATCTAGTTTTATTTATTATTATTTTTAAAGATTTTATTTATTTATTCATGAGAGACAGAGAGAGAGAGAGAGAGGCAGAGGGAGAAGCAGGCTCCCAAGGAGCAGGGAGCCCGATGCGGGACTCGATCCCAGGACCCTGGGATCATGACCTGAGCCGAAGGCAGACGCTTAACCATCTGAGCCACCCTGGCGCCCTATTATTATTATTATTATTTAAGGATTTTATTTATTCATTTGAGAGAGAGAGAAAGCATGAGCACAGGGAGTGGCAGTGTGAGAGGGAGAAGCAGACTCCCCGCTGAGCCGGGAGCCTGACGCAGGGCTCGATCCCAAGACCCCAAGATCATGACCTGCGCTGAAGGCAGACGCTCAACCATCTGAGCAACCCAGGCGGCCCTAGTTTTATTTATTTATTTATTTATTTATTTATTTATTATTATTATTATTGGCATTGTGGGGTGAGGGAATTGGAAATGGATGTTCAACATCTAGTTTTAAGATGGACTATTACCAGTGCCTTTGGAACCCAGTCCATTCTTTGTGCCTCCTTGATCTCTCCCCTCTCCCTTCTGCCCAGAGGTAACCATGACCCTGAACTTTATGCTTGTCATTTCCCTATTTTTCTTTATGATTTTATCATGTATCAATCTCCAATCAATATATTGTTTAATTTTCTGTATTCCTGAACTTTTTAAAGTTGAATCATACAGAACCTAGTCTTCTGTGACTTGTTTTTGTTACTCACCTTATGCTTTTGAAATGCAGCCAAAGCGACTGATTTCTACTGCTGCATAGTATTCAATTTAAAGAACAAGCCACAATCTATCCGTTCTCTTATCAACAGATGTATGTGCATTTTATTTTTTTGATATTACAAACATTGTTTCTATAAATATTTTGTCTTCTGGTATTTATATGCAAGAGTTTCTTTAGAAAATATACCTTTACTGCATGCAGCACTGGGTGTCGTGGGTCACCACATCAAAAACCAGTGATGTATTGTATGGTGACTAACATAACAAAATAAAATTAAAAAATATATATATACCTGGAAGTGGATTGCTGGATCATAGGGTATGTGTACCCTTGAAATTATTAATTAACATCAAATTGTTTTCCAAACAGGTAATACCTACTTGTACTTCCACTAGAAGAGTATATGAGTATCTTTTGCTCCTTATCTCCAATCAAATTTGATATTGTGAGGATTTAAAATCTTTGCCAGTTGGGTGGATATAAAAGATCTCATTCTATTTTATTTATTTTATTTTATTTTAAGTAGGCTCCATGCCCAAAGTGGGGCTTGAACTCATGATCCTGAGATCAGGAGTCACATGCTCTACCAACTGAGTCAGCCAGGTGCCCCCAAAATATCTCATTTTAGTTTTGATTTGCAGTTTCTCAAATAATAATGAAGGTGAGAATCATTTCATGTTTATTTCCCATTGGTTTTATGTTTTTTCCTCTCTGAAGTTTTCTATTCCAGTCTTTTGCCCATTTAAAAATTGTTGTTGTCTTTTCCTTATTGAAATTTTGGAATCCTTCACACAGTTTGGATGATAGTCCTCTGCCAGTTGTATGTGTTGTTAATATCTTTTCCCAGTCTGTCTTTTCATTTTTCTCATGATCCTCTGATGAACAAAAATTCTGCATTTTAATGTAGTTGAGTTTAACCAATCTTTTCTTTTAGAGGTTGTGCCTATTTGTGTCTTGTTTCAGAAATCCTCTTCTTTTCGAAGGTTTTTTTTTTTTTTTTTTTAAGATTTATTTACCCATTTGAGAGAGAGAGAGCATGCGTATAGGAGCAGGGTGGGCAGTGGGGGTCGGGGTAGAGGGAAAGAAGCAGACTCCCTGCTGAGCAGGGAGCCTGACACAGGGCTCCATCCCATGACCCCAAGATTACGACTGAAAGCTGAAATCAAGAGTTGGATGCTCAACCAACTGAGCCACAAGGCACCCCTCTTCCAAGGTCTTAAGTTTATTCTCTCTCTTTTTTTTTTTTCTAGAAGTTTTATAGTTTTACTTTCTACAATTAAGCCTTGAATCCATCTGGAAGTTTTTTTTCTGATGTATGAGGTATGGACCCAATTACATTTTATTTAACATACATAACCCATTGTAGAGGCCCTCCATTTCTCACTAGCTTGTAATTCCAGTTGTGTTTGATAACCTCCAAAGATGGCTATGATCAATTCCTTCCTCCATATATATATGCCACTCTATCCATCAAGAGCTAGGGCCTGTTTTTTTTCCCCTCGAATCTGGGCTGGCCTGGCTACTAGCTTGAACAAATAGAGAGAGGTCATCTGGAAGAGAACTGAACCCCAGACAGCACTCCGGCCATGGGAGAGCAGTCTTTTTGGACTTTCCAGCTGGGTCCAGCGAACACCTGAATGCAGCTGGAATGACTGAGTCAAGGTGAGACATACACTAGGACAGGCCAGTCAATCCAAAGAACTGTAAGAAATTATAAAATGCTTGCTGTAATTTTAAGACATGAGGTATTGGTGTAGTTGGTGACATAGCCATTGATAATCGCTCTGTAACAAATCCAGTTTCCACACATGTTAGAGTCTATTTCAGGATTGTTTATTCTGTTTCTATTGGTCTGTTTGTCTCAATGACTATCTGATAGGGCAAGTATTTCTACCTCGTTCTTTTTTCTGTTTTCATATAATGTTAGAATTAGCTTATTTGATCACACACACATACCCCACATCTATTATATATGTTTCTCCACTTATGTGGTCTTCTTAAAAGATAAACTGAGGCATATTACAATTTATAAAGTTTATTGGAGCAAAAATCAGTTCAAGTTGGGCAATGCCAAACTGGAAACAGGAGGGCTCCACCAACAGGAGCTAGGGGAAAGACTTACAGAGAAGAGGCAGAAGCAAAGCCAGGGAATTATCTGGCTATAGATAAGGGGTTGCATTACCTGGGAGAGCTAGTGGCTCTTTCCTGATTGGCTGTCCTTGGGTTTCGGTTTCTTAACTTTGAGGCATTATAGGCTTAGGTTTTGGTTTGCTTACGTAGGCTACTAAGGCATTAAAGCCACTTCAGCCTAACAGCCTTCTTGTTTGATTAACTTA
Organism: Neomonachus schauinslandi; assembly: GCF_002201575.2. Classification (NCBI taxonomy): domain Eukaryota; kingdom Metazoa; phylum Chordata; class Mammalia; order Carnivora; family Phocidae; genus Neomonachus; species Neomonachus schauinslandi. The sequence continues at coordinate 15,484,975 of NC_058407.1, read as the reverse complement.
ATAGTCTTCTTTATTATCTTTTTAACATTAGATTCATAATCTTCTCCATAGAGGTCTTACATGTCTTTTATTGGATTTATTTCTACTTTTTATTGTTGTTGTAAATCCTCTTTGTTACTGATATATACAAATGCAATTTACTATTGCATACTGACTTCGTAAGCAGAAACTTCTCTCTAATTAATTTTTAGACTTTGGATTCTTCAGAATTCTGTCTGTAGATAATCCTATCATCAGCAAACAAAGGCAGTTTTGTTTCTTCTTTTTCAACCTTATCTATTTTTTTATTATGTTATGTTAATCACCATACATTACATCATTAGTTTTTGATGTAGTGTTCCATGATTCATTGTTTGTGTATAACACCCAGTGCTCCATGCAGAATGTGCCCTCCTTAATACCATCACCAGGTTAACCCATTCCCCCACCCCCCTCCGCTCTAACACCCTCAGTTTGTTTTTCAGAGTCCATAGTCTCTCATGGTTCGTCTCCCCCTCTGATTTCCCCATCTTCATTCTTCCCCTCCCAACCTTATCTATTTTATGTCTTGCTCTTATCTTATTCCCTGGTCAGAACCTCTAGTGCGATGATAAATAGAAGCCTTGTTCTTGATCTTAAAAGAATATTTATATTTTTAAATCTCACTGTTTTTGGGCGCCTGGGTGACTCAGTTGGTTAAGCAACTGCCTTCGGCTCAGGTCATGATCCCGGAGTCCTGGGATTGAGTCGCACATCGGTCTCCCGGCTCAGCGGGGAGCCTGCTTCTCCCTCTGACCCTCTCCCCTCTCATGCTGTTTCTCTGTCTCTCTTTCTCTCAAATAAATAAATAAATAAATAAAATCTTAAAAAAAAAATAGATCTCACTATTTTTTTTAGAGATTTTATTTTTAAGTAATCTCTGTATCCAATGTGGGGCTCGAGCTTACAACCCTGAGATCAGGAGTTGCACGCTCCACCAACTGAGCCCGCCAGGCACCCCTTTATATATTACTATCAAGCATGAACTTTGCTATAGCTTTTTTTTCCTCTAGATAAACTTTATAAGGTTAAAGAGGTTTTCTTCTATTCCTTCTATTTTGTTGCAAAGAATTTTTTCCCCAAATCATAATCTAATGTTTCATTCTATTAAATTATTTTCCTACTTCTGTTGAGATGATCATATGGTTTCTTCACTCTTAATTTGTTGCCTTGGTATGTTAAATATTTTCAAAAAGTAAACCAATCTTGAATTCCTGGAATGAAGCCAACTTTGTAATAATCAAATATGTTTTTTATTAGTTCCTAGAGTCAGTTCAATTTTGTTTAGGATTTTTGCATTTGTTATCATTATTGAAATTGATCTATAATTTTTCAATCTTTTACTGCTTTTTGTCTGTCTTTGATGTATGTGATCTTATGTTGACACTATACAGTGACTTGGAAAACATCTTCTCTTTTTCTATATCCTAACAGAATGCCAGATTGGATTTACTTGTTCCTTAAATATTTGATAAAATCTCCCCGTGCAACTATATGGGCATAGTATTTTTCATGGAAAGATTTTTGATTAATTATCCAACTTTTTAAAAGGTTATAATGATTGTTGAGGTTTTTTATTTCATGTAGAATCATTTTTGGTAAGTTATAATTTTCTAGGTATTTGTCATTGTATAGTTGTTCTTAATACCCTCTTATCTCTTTAACAGTTAATTATATCCCTTTTATGACCCTAGTAGTATTTATCTATGTTTTCTCTTTTTTTTTCTTAATTGTTTTTTTTCCCAGAGATTTGTCAATTTTATTAATCCTTAAAAAAAAACTTTTAGGGACACCTGGGTGGCTCGATCAGTTGAGCACTGACTCTTGGTTTCAGCTCAGATGATGATCTCAGGGTTGTGAGATCAAGCCCTGCATCGGGGCTCAGCACTCAACATGGAGTCTGTTTAGGATTCCTCTTTCCCTCTCCTTCTGCCCCTCCCCACCTAAATAAATAAATAAACAAATAAGTAAATAAATAAAATCATTTTATTTTATTTTATTTTATTATGTTATGTTAGTCATCATACATCATTAGTTTTTTATGGTATATTTATTTTTTTTATTTTTATTTTTTTTATGTTGTATATTTTTGTTAATCACCATACATTACATCATTAGTTTTTGATGTAGTGTTCCATGATTCCTTGTTTGTGTATAACACTCAGTGCTCCATGCAGTATGTGCCCTCCTTAATACCCATCACCGGGCCAACCCATTCCCCCCACCCCCCTCCCCTCTAACACCCTCAGTTTGTTTCTCAGAGTCCATAGTCTCTCATGGTTCATCTCTCCCTCTGATTTCCCCCCCTTCATTTTTCCCTTCCTTCTCCTACTGTCCTCCATGCTATTCCTATGTTCCACAAATAAATGAAACCATATGATAATTGACTTTCTCTGCTTGACTTATTTCACTTAGCATAATCTCCTCCAGTCCCATTCATGTTGATGTAAAAGTTGGGTATTCATCCTGTCTGAGGCCTGAGTAATATTCCATTGTATATATGGACAACATCTTCTTTATCCATTCATCTGCTGAAGGGCCTATCGGCTCTTTCCACAGTTTGACTACTGCGGACATTGCTGCTATGAACATTGGGGTGCATATGGCCCTTCTTTATACTACATCTGTGTCTTTGGGGTAAATACCCAGGAGTGCAATTCTGGGTCATAGGGTAGCTCTATATTTAATTTTTTGAGGCACCTCCACACTGTACCAACTTGGATTCCCACCAACAGTGTAAGAGGGTTCCCCTTTCTCCACAACCTCTCCAACAGCTGTTGTTTCTTGCCCTGTCAATTTTTGCCATTCTAACTGGTGTAAGGTGGTATCTCAATGTGGTTTTTTGTTGTTGTTGTTGTTGTTGTTGTTATGTTAATCTCCATACATTACATCATTAGTTTTTGATGTAGTGTTCCATGATTCATTGTTTGCGTGTAACACACAATGCTCCATTCAGTACGTGCCCTCTTTAATACCCATCACCAGGCTAACCCATCCTCCCACCCCCCTCCCCTCTAGAACCCTCAGTTTGTTTCTCAGAGTCCATAGTCTCTCATAGTTCATCTCCCCCTCCGACTTCCCCCCCTTCATTTTTCCTTTTTGCTATCTTCTTCTTCTTCTTTTTTTTTTAAACATATAATGTATTATTTGTTTCAGAGGTACAGGTCTGCGATTCAACAGTCTCACACAACTCACAGAGCTCACCATAGCACATACCCTCCTCAAGGTCTATCACCCAGCCACCCCATCACTCCCACCCCCACCACTCCAGCAACCCTCAGTTTGTTTTCTGAGATTAAGAATTCCTCATATCAGTGAGGTCATATGATACATGTCTTTCTCTGATTGACTTATTTCGCTCAGCATAATACCCTCCAGTTCCATCCACGTCGTTGCAAATGGCAAGATTTCATTCCTTTTGATGGCTGCATAATATTCCATTGTATATATATATACCACATCTTCTTTATCCATTCATCTGTTGATGGACATCTTGGCTCTTTCCACGGTTTGGCTATTGTGGACATTGCTGCTATAAACTTTGGGGTGCATGTACCCCTTCAGATCCCTACATTTGTATCTTTGGGGTAAATACCCAGTAGTGCAATTGATGGGTCATATGGTAGCTCTATTTTCAACTTTTTGAGGAATCTCCATACTGTTTTCCAGAGTGGCTGCACCAGCTTGCATTCCCACCAACAGTGTAGGAGGGTTCCCCTTTCTCTGCATTCCCACCAACATGTTGTTACCTGACTTGTTAATTTTAGCCATTCTGACTGGTGTAAGGTGGTATTTCATTGAGGTTTTCATTTGGATTTCCCTGATGCCGAGCGATGTTGAGCACTTTTTCATGTGTCTGTTGGCCATTTGGATGTCTTCTTTGGGAAAGTGTCTGTTCATGTCTTCTGCCCATTTCTTTCTTTTTTTTTTTTTTAAGATTTATTTATTTATTTGAGAGACCGAGAATGAGAGAGAGAGTACATGAGAGGGGGGAGGGTTAGAGGGAGAAGCAGGCTCCTCGCTGAGCAGGGAGCCTGATGCGGGACTTGATCCAGGGACTCCAGGATCATGACCTGAGCCGAAGGCAGTCGCTCAACCAACTGAGCCACCAGGCGCCCTTCTGCCCATTTCTTGATTGGATTATTTGTTCTTTGGGTGTTGAGTTTGATAAGTTCTTTATAGATTTTGGATACTAGCCCTTTATCTGATAGGTCATTTGCAAATATCTTCTCCCATTCTGTTAGTTGCCTTTTGGTTTTGTTGACTGTTGCCTTTGCTTTGCAAAAGCTTTTTATCCTGATGAAGTCCCAACAGTTCATTTTTGCCCTTGCTTCCCTTGCCTTTGGCGATGTTTCTAGGAAGAAGTTGCTGCAGCTGAGGTCGAAGAAGTTACTGCCTGTGTTCTCCTTTAGGATTTGATGGATTCCTGTCTCACATTTAGGTCTTTCATCCATTTTGAGTCTATTTTTGTGTGTGGTGTAAGGAAATGGTCCAGTTTCATTCTTGTGCATGTGGCTATCCAATTTTCCCAACACCATTTGTTGAAGAGACTGTCTTTTTTCCATTGGACATTCTTTCCTGCTTTGTCGAAGATGAGTTGACCATAGAGTTGAGGGTCCATTTTTGGGTTCTCTATTCTGTTCCATTGATCGATGTGTCTGTTTTTGTGCCAGACCCATACTGTCTTGATGATGACAGCTTTGTAATAGCGCTTGAAGTCTGGAATTGTGATGCCGCCAGCTTTGCTTTTCTTTTTCAACATTCCTCTGGCTATTCGGGGTCTTTTCTGGTTCCATACAAATCTTTGGATTATTTGTTCCATTTCTTTGAAAAAAGTGGATGGTACTTTGATAGGGATTGCATTAAATGTGTAGATTGCTCTAGGTAGCATTGACATCTTCACAATATTTGTTCTTCCAGTCCATGAGCATGGAACGTTTTTCCACTTTTCTGTCTTCCCTGCCATGTTCCTGACCTTTGGGGGAAAGCTCTCAGTTTTTCCCCATTGAGAATGATATTCGCTGTGGGCTTTTCATAGATGGCTTATATGATATTGAGGTATGTACCCTCTATCCCTACACTCTGAAGAGTTTTGATCAAGAAAGGATGCTGTACTTTGTCAAATGCTTTTTCTGCATCTATTGAGAGGATCATATGGTTCTTGTTCTTTCTTTTGTTAATGTATTGTATCACATTGATTGATTTGCGGATGTTGAACCAACCTTGCAGCCCAGGGATAAATCCCACTTGGTCGTGGTGAATAATCCTTTTAATGTACTGTTGGATCCTATTGGCTAGCATTTTGGTGAGAATTTTTGCATCCATGTTCATCAAGGATATTGGTCTGTAATTCTCCTTTTTGATGGGGTCTTTGTCTGGTTTTGGGATCAAGGTAATGCTGGCCTCATAAAACGAGTTTGGAAGTTTTCCTTCCATTTCTATTTTTTGAACAGTTTCAGAAGAATAGGTATTAATTCTTCTTGAAATGTTTGGTAGAATTCCCCTGGGAAGCCATCTGGCCCTGGTCTTTTGTTTGTTGGGAAATTTTTGATGACTGCTTCAATTTCCTTAGTGGTTATAGGTCTGTTCAGGTATTTTATTTCTTCCTGGTTCAGTTTTGGTAGTTGATACATCTCTAGGAATGCATCCATTTCTTCCAGATTATCTAATTTGCTGGCATATAGTTGCTCATAACATGTTCTTATAATTGTTTGTATTTCTTGGTGTTGGTTGTGATCTCTCCTCTTCATTCATGATTTTATTTATTTGGGTCATTTCTCTTTTCTTTTTGATAAGTCTGACCAGGGGTTTATCAATCTTGTTAATTCTTTCAAAGAACCAGCTCCTAGTTTCATTGATCTAATGTTCTTTTGGTTTTTATTTCATTGATTTCTGCTCTGATCTTTATTATTTCTCTTCTCCTGCTGGGTTTAGGGCTTATTTGCTATTCTTTCTCCAGCTCCTTTAGGTGTAGGGTTAGGTTGTGTATTTGAGACCTTTCTTGTTCCTTGAGAAAGGTTTGTATTGCTATATACTTTCCTCTTAGGACTGCCTTTGCTGCATCCCAAAGATTTTGAACAGTTGTGTTTCCATTTTCATTTGTTTCCATGAATTTTTTAAAATTCTTCTTTAATTTCCTGGCTGGCCCATTCATTCTTTAGTAGGATGCTCTTTAGCCTCCATGTATTTGAGTTCTTTCCGACTTTCCTCTTGTGATTGAGTTCTAGTTTCAAAGCATTGTGGTCTGAAAATAGGCAGGGAATGATCCCAATCTTTTGGTACCGGTTGAGACCTGATTTGTGACCTAGGATGTGATCTATTCTGGAGAATGTTCCATGGGCACTAGAGAAGAATGTGTATTCTGTTGCTTTGGGTTGGAATGTTCTGAATATATCTGTGAAGTCCATTTGGCCCAGTGTGTCATTTAAAGTCTTTATTTCCTTGTTGATCTTTTGCTTAGACGATCTGTCCATTTCAGTGAGGGGGGTGTTAAAGTCCCCCACTATTATTGTATTGTTGTTGATGTGTTTCTTTGCTTTTGTTATTAATTGGCTTATATAATTGGCTGCTCCCATGTTAGGGGCATAGATATTTACAATTGTTAGATCTTCTTGTTAGATAGACCCTTTAAGTAGGATATAGTGTCCTTCCTCGTCTCTTATTACAGTCTTTGGTTTAAAATCTAATTTGTCTGATATAAGGATTGCCACCCCAGCTTTCTTTTGGTGTCCATTAGCATGGTAAATGGTTTTCCACCCCCTCACTTTCAACCTGGGGGTGTCTTTGGGTCTAAAATGAATCTCTTGCAGACAGCATATCGATGGGTCTTGTTTTTTTATCCAATCTGATAGCCTGTGTCTTTTGACTGGGGCATTTAGCCCATTTACATTCAAGGTAACTATTGAAAGATAGGAATTTAGTGCCATTGTATTGCCTGTAAGGTGACTGTTACTGTATATTGTCTGTGTTCCTTTCTGGTCTATGTTGCTTTTAGGCTCTCTCTTTGCTTAGAGAACCCCTTTCAATATCTCTTGTAGGGCTGGTTTCGTGTTTGCAAATTCCTTTAGTTTTTGTTTGTCCTGGAAGCTTTTTATCTCTCCTTCTATTTTCAATGACAGCCTAGCTGGATATAGTATTCTTGGCTGCATATTTCTCTCATTTAGTGCTCTGAATATATCCTGCCAGTCCCTTCTGGCCTGCCAGGTCTCTGTGGATAGGTCTGGTGCCAATCCAATGTTTCTACCATTACAGGTAGAGGTTACAGATCTCTTCTCCCGAGCTGCTTTCAGGATTTTCTCTTTGTCTCTGAGACTCGTAAGTTTTACTATTAGATGTCAGGGTGTTGACCTATTTTTATTGATTTTGAGAGGGGTTCTCTGTGCCTCCTGGATTTTGATGCCTGTTTCCTTCCCCAGATTAGGGAAGTTCTCTGCTATAATTTGCTCCAATATACCTTCTGCCCCTCTCTCTCTTTCTTCTTCTTCTGGGATCCCAATTATTCTAATACTGTTTCATCTAATGGTATCACTTATGTCTCGAATTCTGCCTTTGTGATCCAGTAGTTGTTCATCTCTCTTTTTCTCAGCTTCTTTATTTTCCATCATTTGGTCTTTTATATCACTGATTCTCTCTTCTGCCTCATTTATCCTAGCAGTTAGAGCCTCCATTTTTTATTGCACCTCATTAATAGCCTTTTTGATTTCGACTTGGTTAGATTTTAGTTCTTTTATTTCTCCAGAAAGGGTTTCTCTAATAACTTCCATGCTTTTTTCAAGCCCAGCTAGTATCTTTAAAATCATCATTCTGAACTCTAGTTCCAACATCTTACTAATGTCCATATTGATTAGGTCCCTGGCAGTCAGTACTGCCTCTTGTTCTTTTTTTTGAGGTGATTTTTTCCACCTTGTCATTTTGTCCAGAGGAAAATAGATGAATGAGGGAACAAAATGCTAATGGGGTAACAACATCCCCAGAAAATATACACTAAATAAATCAGAAGAGATCTGAAACTGGGGGAAAAGAAAGGGAAAGAAAGAAAAAAGAAAAAGATAACAAACAAACAAAACAAAACAAAAAAACAGAATATGATCTAATATGACCAGGCTGGTGCATAGATCAGTGCCACACACTAGATTTTGGGCGTATTTTGGTCTGTTAGAATAAAGTGCCTCCCAAAATTTTAAAGAAAGAAAAACTTATATTTGTACCAAAATAAGGGTAAATACGATAAAGGGATGGAATATGACTGTAAAGATGAAAATTATAAAAGATTTTATAAAAGGAATTGATAAGATAAGAAGTTGGTTGAAAAAAGAAAGAAGAGGATTTTTTAAAAAAAAGGGGGAGACAATGTGATCAGGTAGGAGACTAGAACAAAGCCATACACTAGACATTTAGGGTATATTTTGGTCTGTTAGAAGAAATTGTATCCCAAAATTTTAAAGAGAGAACAACTTATATATATATACCAAAAATAAGGTTAACTACTATGAAGGGATAGAATATGACTCTAAAAATGAAAAATAAAAAAGATTTTTTTAAAAAGGGATTGATAAGATGTTGGTTGAAAAAGGAAAAAAGAAAAATTCAAAAAAAAAAGAAAGAAAAAGAAAAAAGAAAATTTAAAAAATTAACTTTGAAAGAGTAAAGAATCATGGTAAAAAAAGCCATGAATTCTATGTGCTGTATTCCCCTAGCTCTGGTGTTCTGCCATTCTCATTGATGGGTAAACTTGGTCTTGGCTGGCTGTTCTCCCTCATCTTCTGGGGGAGGGGCCTGTTGCCGTGGTTCCCAAATGTCTTTGCCGGAGGCGGAATTGCCCTGCCCTTGCTGGGTTGGGCTAAGTAATCTGCTTGAGTTTGCTCTCGGGAGCTTTTGTTCCCTGCGAGCTTTCCGTACAGCTTTGGAGGCGGAGAGTGAAAATGGCGGCCTCCCAATCTCCGCCCCGGAGGAGCCGAGAACTCGGGCCCCGCTCCTCAGTGAGCCCCCAGAGAAAAGCAGTCAGTCACTCCTGTCTCCCCGGTCTCCAGCCGCACTCCGTGCTCACCCGGCCTGTGACCGTGCGTTTCTATCTCTGGCACCCGACCCCGGGTGGAGTCTCCAAACCCAGCAGATCCCTGCGGTGCGCTCCCGCGCGGCTCCTCCCCGGGGAGGAAGGTGAGTCTCCCCGGATCTGCCGCTTGTTGGGTCCCTGCTGGAGGAGCAGGGGCCCGATGGTGCCCCGGATCCCAGTTTATGGCCACCCCGAGCTGAGAGCCTGCGCCTGGCCCCGCCTCTGCAGCCGGCTTCCCCGCTCCGATACCTGGGAGCTCTGCCGCACTCAGGCACCCCCGGTCTTTCTGTGACCCCGAGGGTCCTGAGACCACACTGTCCCTGAGGGTTCCACCCCGCGCTTAGCCACCAGAGTGACGTCCCTCAGCGGAGCAGACTTTTAAAAGTTCCGATTTTGTGCTCCGCGGCTCTATCACTTGCCAGAAGCGGCGGACGGAGGCCCCTCCCCCGCTGTCTATCCTCCCGAATATCGGCTCGGATTCACTTCTCCGCACGTCCTACCTTCCAGAAAGTGGTCGCTTTTCTGTTCAGAGAGTTGCTGCTATTCTTTTCTTCGATCTCCTGTTGAGTTCGTAGGTGTTCAGAATGGTTTGATCCCTATCCAGCTGAATTCCTGGGACCAGACGAAATCCAGGTCTCCTACTCCTCCGCCATCTTGCTCCCCCCCCACCAATGTGGTTTTGATTTGAATTTCCCTGATGGCTAATGATGATGAACATTTTTTCATGTGTCTGTTAGCCATTTATATGTCTTCTTTGGGTAAGTGTCTGTTCATGTCTTCTGCCTATTTTTTGACTTGATTATTTGTTTTTTGGGTGTTGAGTTTGAAAAGTTCTTTTTAAAAAATCTTTTGTTTTGTTGAACTTCTCTGTTTTGTGTTCATTCTTTATGAATTTCTGTTTTTATATTTATTTTTTTCCTAACTTTTAAAGTTAGATGTTTAGCTAATTACTTTTTAGCCTTTATTCTTTTACAGTATATGCGTTTAGGGTACTATACATGTCCCTCTAAATACTCCCTTAGCCATACTTCATTAATTTTGACAAGTGGTGTTACTGTTCAGTTCTAAATATTTTCTACTTTTCATTAGGATTTCTTTGTGCTGTGAGCTATTTAAAAGTATGTTTTTCAATGTGCAAGTGTGTGATTATTTGTTTTATTTTTAAAAATAGCTTTCTAAATTAGTTGCATTATAGTCAGAGATTGTGAATACTAATTTTTTGGGATTTGTTGAGAGTATCTTATGATTAGTCCACAAGCGATTTTTCATAAATTACTCCATAGAGCCTGTAAAGAATGAATATTTTCCCATTCTTAGATTCAATGTACTATATATAGATATTATATCAAGCTTGCTCATGGTTATTCAATCATCTTTATTGTCACTGACTTTTCTGTCGGTTTGAGTATAAACTTCTTTATATGTTCATGTTTAATTTCTTATCTTGCTCCAGAAAGTTGTGTCCGTTCTTTGTTTGTAGTGCACCTCTTTTCAAGCCTCTGTCTGAATCCCATTGGGTGACTCTGAAACTTGATGATTTAGTCTACTCTTTGAAGGTTATGTGAGATAATGAACAACAACCCCAAAATCTCATACATGTACCCCGATGTTTATAGCAGGATTATCTACACCAGCCAAATTATGGAAAGATCCCAAATTCCATCGATAGATGAATGGATAAAGAAGATGTGATATATGATAAAATGTAATATTACTCAGCCATAAAAAGAATGAAATCTTGCCATTTGCAATGACGTGGATGGAGCTAGATAGTACTATGCTAAGCAAAATAAATCATTCAGAGAAAGACAAATACCACATGGTTTCACTCATATGTGGAATTTAAGAAACGAAACAAATGATTATAGCAGGGGGCGGTGGTGGGAAAGAGGGACAAACCTAGAAACAAACTCTTAACTATAAAGAACGAATTAATGGTTACTGGAGGGTTGGTGGGTGTGGGGAATGGGTGAAACAGGCGATGGAGATTAAGGAGGGCACTTTTTTTTTTTATAAGTTTTTTAAAAAAATATTTTTTTTATTTATTTGACAGAGAGAGACACAGCAAGAGAGGCAACACAAGCAGGGGGAATGGGAGAGGGAGAAGAGGCTTCCTGCGGAGCAGGGAGCTTGATGCGGGGCTCGATCCCAGGACCCTGGGATCATGACCTGAGCTGAAGGCAGATGCTTAACGACTGAGCCACCCAGGCGCCCCAGGAGGGCACGTGTGATGAGCACCAGGTCTTGTACATAAGTGATGAATCACTAAATTCTACATCTGAAACAAGCAACTCCAGAATCTCAATGGTTACAACCACAAAGCCTTCCTTTTTCTCCATCTTACATGTTATTCCCTAGTCAGCCCTGCTCTGTGTCTTCATTCTGGGACCTAGGTTGGTGGAGAAATCCATACCTAAGATGGGCTGCTTTGTGTTAGAGGGAAAAGAACAACGAATGACTACTAAAAAGCTGTTGAAGTTTCTGCTTGGATGAGGCATACAACACTTCCACGCACATTGCACTAGGCAAAACAAGCCATGTGGCCTCGCCTGATGTCAGGGATGGAGGGGTGGGAAGTATAATTATATCACAGAGAGGGAGGAGAGAATGGTAGGGAACAATAATATAATCTACAACACCTGCCTTTTTGTTCTCTTTGAGTAGTCTCTACATAGAATTTCTAAACAAGATCTTTTGGTAACTAATTCAGGGTTGCCCCTGCCTGGCCCCAATTTTAGGGTACATCCAGTTCAAAGTAGCTGAGCTGGATGATTTGTTTATGCTTTGCTTAGATATGCTCATGGACGTTTTGCATGTAGTATTGTCTTACCTCAACCATTAGACTGAAGATGATTAAGCGTGTGAAAACAGTGAAAAATGCGCATCAACAAATATATCCAGTTGTGCTTACCACTTAAGGGATGTTTAAGAACCACCTGAATTTCACACACGATCCGTAGGTCCCTGTTAATTTTGCAACTGCCTATGAACACATCTGCATTCTCCACCAGACCACACAGTGAGGTCGGGTTGCATCTGTTTTGTTCACTATTATGTGCTGTGACCAGCACCCCATTTGGCATATAATAAGCCTTTGATGAAAATGTGTGCAATGAATAAGCAAACTAAACTGGAATTAGAACACAAGACTAAGGTCCCACATCAAATGAACGGGGTCAAGTTAGTAAAGATAAGCTATGGTCATCAGAAGCCCATGATAAAATAGAGATAATATTTATACAAAAACAGCAAAGTCTTTGGGGGAGTGTCTGCTTCTTTTGTGTAAAGTCCAATGAATGACAAAAAGCCTGGACAAATTGAGGTGGCTTCCAAGTCAGTGTAAGTGAATCTTTTTACTTATTTTTATTTTTTTGCCCTTTTCCCTACAAGCGTTCACAGCCAGAACTTGTCAGGCTGGTAATGATTATCTCTATTTTATGTCATACCCCTCTGAGAACAGCACCCTGGGAGAGCCCCAGAAAGGTAGGCAGCCTGATGAATGAGTGCGGCCATTCTGGAGTTTTCTGTTTGAGAACCAGTATCTCCTATATGCCTAGAACCACCAGCAGATGTCATGCCTGATCTCTGTGGTGATTCTGCTGTTTGCTTTTGGTTAACTGTTCTCATTACACCACGTTTTTCTGTATGTGGCATGCTTTGTACACGCAGGGCATATTTTCTTTCTCATCTCCCATGATCCAGGACACCTTTGATATGCCTATTTATTTATTCGCCCGATAAAAATTTATCATGTGCCTACTCCATGTCCTGGATGGAGACTGCTGTGGTGAGCAAACCAGGCACGGCCTCTGCCCTCCTGAAGAATTCTACTGGAGAGGACAGTTAGTTCAAAGAGTAATTTTGAAAATTAGGATTTGGGTTATGCTGGTTGAAGTAGATGGCTCCAGGAGAGCAAGTGAAACAAAATGGACCAAATGTAGCCTAAGGAACCAGGGAAATTCTTCCAGGGAAGCACAGTTTCTAGTGAGTTCTGAAAGATGAGTAGGTTAAACGGACCAAGAACCAGGGAGAGGGCCTCTGCTTTACCTTTAGGGAATCTGTTCTTTTAATGAGGAGAAAAGACAGGGTCCTGTTAAACACACAGGTTCTGGGCTATGCTCCCTGGAATTGAATCCTCCCTCTGCCATTTACTAGCTATGCTTCAGTTTTCTCATCCGTACAATCAGGAAAGTAACAGAACTCACTTCCCAGGGTTACTGTCTGGATTAAATGAACTAATTCATGTGTCTGGCATAAAGTAAGCACTCAGTGTCGGCCCCTGCTGTCATTTCCTGGAAATTCAGCGATATCCGTTGTGCCTCAATTCTTTTTCAGATTCAGAAATTCTCTGTGAATTGGAACAGCGCAAACCCAGGGGACTCCAATCTGCTAAATTTTGTTTCTGAGGCACAGCCACCTTTTGGCTTTGGTTGTTGTATATGTGTCTTGTGTAGATGACATATGAGAATCCAGCCACGTTTCATATAATTTCATGCCACATAATTTAGCTATGAGTCCTATAATGTAATCTTTTCTTCCTAATCCCATAGATACCCTGGCCACATTGATAGAGAGTCCTTGAATCTTTTTTTTTTTTAAAGATTTTATTTATTTATTTGAGAGAGAGCACATGAGAGGGGGGAGGGGCAGAGGGAGAAGCAGACCCCCCGCCGAGCAGGGAGCCCGACGCGGGACTCGATCCCGGGACTCCAGGATCATGACCTGAGCCGAAGGCAGTCGCTTAACCGACTGAGCCACCCAGGCGCCCGAGAGTCCTTGAATCTTAAGGTAGCAAATCACAGACTCATTTCAAAGTTATTGATACACAGATCTGTATAGTGTTTTATGTTCAATTAGTTTTAATTGTAAATTTTCCTCTCACCTGACAATATTATCCCTTCAGTCTCGGGGCTGCACAACATCTGAAATCAGGTCACTTTCCTTTACTGTTTAATGAGGATCTTTATGGTAAGATTTTGGGGAGCGCTTTGAAGTTTTAGTGTCCCTGTTATTAAAAACAGGGGCACTAAAAAATATGTACAGGGCATAATTAAGTGGTCTTAGGTTTTTGTAGAGATTAGAAGCAAAAATCCAAATAAAGGTAGCAGGGAAAAAAGCCTCCAAAAAGAAGAGCACACCTTTTAAATTACATAGTTTTTTTTTTTTTTTTTTTTTTTAAAGATTTTATTTATTTATTCATGAGAGATAGAGAGAGAGAGGCAGAGGGAGAAGCAGGCTCCCCGCGGAGCAGGGAGCCCGATGCGGGACTCGATCCCAGGACCCTGGGATCATGACCTGAGCTGAAGGCAGACGCTTAACCGACTGAGCCACCCAGGCATCCCTACATAGTTTTGTTTTTTTAAATTATACTGTATTACAGAATATCAGCCAAATGTCATCCTGAATTTTATTTTTATTTTTAGTTGAAGTATAGTTGACATGCAATATTATTTTCGTTTTGGGTATATAACATAGTGATTCCACAATTATACACATTTCATAAATGATTACCACAATAAGTATGGTTACTATCTGCCACTATACAACATTATTGCAATATTATTGACTATATTTCTTATGCTGTACTTTTCATCTAAGTGATTTATTTATTTGATAATTGTAAGTTTGTACCTCTTAACCCCCTTCACCTATTTTGCCCATCTCTCCACTCCTCGCTGCTCGGTTCATTTTCTGTATTTATGAGTCTCTGTTTGTTTTTTTGTTTGTTCTTTTTTTTCCCCTGAGATCATCCTGGGTTTTGAATATTGTAAGTTTTAGTTTTTTTTTGTTTTTGTTTTTTTTTAAAGATTTTATTTATTTATTTGAGCCAGAGAGAATGAGAGAGAGAGAGAGAGAGAGAGAGAGCGTAGGGTCAGAGGGAGAAGCAGGCTCCCTGCTGAGCAGGGAGCCCGATGCGGGACTCGATCCAGGGACTCCAGGATCATGACCTGAGCCGAAGGCAGTCGCTTAACCAACTGAGCCACCCAGGCGCCCCGTAAGTTTTAGTTTTTTAACTTGTCTATTATTCATTCTTGGTCAATCTTTTTGACTTTCAAAGTATGCCAGAACTTTCTTTATAGCTATTTTTTTTAAAAGGTTAGAGATTCAACACCAATTTTATTCACATCTACATACAGATAGAGAAAAAAATACTGTGAGACATTACTCACTGTTCTCTTTGGGTTCTGGGATCGAGGGAAGACTTTGTTTTGTTATCATTTTTCTATTTACAATTTTAGTTTCATAATAAAAATGTGTGGTGTTGGTTTTCTAAGGGGGCCTAGAAAATAGTTCTCAGTCCTAAGCAATTCCATTTAAATACAACTCACTTATTTTATTTTTTTAAAGATTTTATTTATTTATTTTAGAGAGAGAGAGTGAGAGAGTGTACGCAGGAGCAGGGGGAGAGGGGCAGAGGGAGAGGGAGAGAGAGTCTCAAACAGGCTCCAGGTTGAGTGTAGAGCTGGAGGTGGGGCTCGATCTCAGGGCCCTGAGATCATGACCTGAGCCGAAATCAAGAGTCGGCCGCTTAATGGACTGAGCCCCCCAGGCACTCCTAATTCACTTATTTTAGAACAATACAAATCCAATCAAAAAAAGTTAGCTGGTAATGGAAATGCTAGAGTTTATTAGAAAATGCCCCAGTTTCAGAACGGTTTGCTTGTCAAGGGTTAATATACCATAGCTGCAATTTCCCTTCATGTGGTTCTTACGGGTCTTACCTTTGGATTGATTCATTATTGAGACTAAGTTAAATTTTCTGGGAAAGAGAATTCCAGTTCTCAGCAGGCTAGTTGCCTTCAGACTGGCTACATTAACTCTACCTATCCCCAACGTAGCCAAAGAATCAATAAAAGCTGGTGGCATTAAGACTAGTCATGAATTTGATTTCTGTATCCAAAATCATTTCCATTCCAGGCTGATCTCACAGTGGCCGTCTGATCTGATTACAAGGTCATTTTCCCACAGGTGGTACTCAGCGGTTTGAAAGGTACAATGTGTTGGTTAAAATCGGATCCTTGGGGAATATTTGCTCATTTTATAAGCTGCTCCTCAATTTGACTTAATTCAATCCAATGGGCAGTTGCTCCTTAGGGACCCTGACGTGCTAAACCTCAGAGTTGTTCCAGCCCTGTCTCAAGGTGGCCTGACACCCCTCACAAACCCCTCACCCCCCACCTCCTTCCAACTCAAACTTTTAATAACCATCTACAAGGAAGTCTTTGTGCTCCAAAAATGTTCTCGAATTTATGATAGCTCTAATGTGGGGGGAAAATATTCTAAAGATTTGATTGGAAAGTATTTTCTTAGCCTCAGAATAATCATTTTTATAATAATAACATTATATCCATTACCCAGAATTTTACAACCACTTTAAATGCAACAGAGCTCATTGATTTTAATTTCAGAGATGAAAAGGACCAGGTACACTAGAGATGTTATCTGGTAAATGAAGAAACTGAGGCTCAAAGAGAACCAACTGAACTAGCCTCCAGTTAGATGGCTAGTTCTTAATGGAGCTGGGACAAAAACCTTAGGTTTCCTAATTTCCAGCCCAATGCCTTTTCCAACTGCCTCATTCTGCCTGTCTAGTCCCATTATTGATGCTGGCTAATGAACTATTGCATTCAATATTATTATTATTAATAATGACCACTACCATTTATTGAGCCCTTTTTAGGTGTCTGATGCTGTATGACACACTCATACACACAAGAGGTAGGTCCTCTTATTATCCCATTTTAGAGCTGAAAAAATTGAGTCCCAGAGAGGATAAGTAACTTAACCAGTATTTTAAATAACAGTGAGTAAAAGGCAGGACTGAGATTCAAATCCAGTTCTTCCTGATCTCACACCGAAGCTTTTAATTCTTTGGTACCATGGCTGGATTTCTCAGAACCTTCTTTCCTTGGCAAAATATATAAAACTGTCTTTTAAAGTGTCTCGGCTCCCAAGGCTTAAGTTAGCCTACCTGATATGAATAGCATCCTTATCAGGACCTAGGATTTCTCTTTCTTTTTTTTTTTTTTTTAAAGATTTTATTTATTTATTTGACAGAGAGAGACACAGCGAGAGAGGGAATACAAGCAGGGGGACTAGGAGAGGGAGAAGCAGGCTTCCCGCGGAGCAGGGAGCCCGATGCGGGGCTCGATCCCAGGACCCTGGGATCATGACCTGAGCTGAAGGCAGACGCTTAACGACTGAGCCACCCAGGCGCCCCAGGACCTAGGATTTCATTACAGTGCTCTCTCTCCTTCTGGCGGACAAGTCAGAATAGAATTCTTTTAAAATAGGCTCTCTTTGTTGTATCCTTCTAACCCCCTTAAGTCTATCTTACATCAAATTCTGCTCTTTGGGGGACGGGCTAGTAACAAATGCCAACGGAATTCACACAATGATTTCAAGCGCCCTAGTGTGGTAGTTGCTGAAGACAACAGTTAAGAAGTAAAGGATGCTTGAGCAGAGGCTTCTTGTCTGGAAAAAGACAAGAGTGTGGGGCCCATCTGGGCTGCCCACGGGATCCAGGCAGGCATAGCACATCGTAAATAGCCTCCCACACAGGACTTGCTGCCAGTTCGAAATGGGTTTTGAGTGTATTTGGTTTGTTTTTAAAGAGAGTGTGAGCTAAAGGTTGTCATTTAAAATTGCCCAGAACCCACGTCACAAGAACAGGTGGGCCTGATTGAAAAGAAAATAAATGAAAGGCTGAATTTACCAAAGCAAACATTAGGCAGTGATTATTTTGCTTTAGAACAGGATTACCCTTGGGACTCCTTAAAACAGTGATCTCCCTTAGTGCAATTAAAATGTAAATTTCTCTATTCAAATTTGGTTAATCCTCAAGACCTGTCAAGAAAGTCCTTGTTTTATTAAGCAAGGGATCCCTTATTCAGGAGAAGAGCAAATGAAAGGTTAGTTTTATCTTATAAATACTGAAGAAGGCTTGCAAAGCTTTACTCCTTTTTCTTTCTAAATGTTAAGGCTGTTACGGTTGCTGCTTTGTGGGAGGATTTTTGTTTTTAAGTATTACCTGAAACTCTTTCCTGAAACATACTAATGCTCAAAACGAGGAAGAGCTAACCCTTCGAGAGCACATTTTATCTGCTGCCAAAAAACCCTTTAACAGTAGGTGGCGCTCTAAGAATGAGATTACTATACCGTGGGTGCAACGCTTTCAGTTTAGGAAAGCAAAATTGCCCCCTTCTTTGGCATCTCCCGGATGGAAATGGTTTTGCCCTGTGCCCTTAGACTGTTCCCCTTCCCGAGCTGTCCAGCTTTGCATCTGCTGTTTGAGTGTAAGGATGCCCACACTGAACCCTTCTTGGAACCAGTCTGTGAAGGCTAGAGAACACCTCTTACGTAATGGCTTGGCTTGCAGCCTTTGGTCCCAGAATCACAGGCTCTGTAAAGCTTGGAGGAACCTTAGAAATCATCTTCAACCCTCTCATTTTTTTGATGAGAAAGCTGAGACCTGACATGATGAACTGATCACTGAAGGTCACCTTGCTAGTTCTTAGCTCAGCCAGGATGGGAGCCCCAGTGGGCTTGCTCTACATCTGGTGCTTGTCCGCTAATGGGTGAACACTGCGGGGGCACGGGAGAGAGGGAATAGGTACCAGATGTATTCAGGGAGACAATGGCCTGTTGGCGAGACGGGGTGCAGGCGGAGCTCATTGACCATGGGTAGGGGATGTTAAATATCTAATATTTTCTTCCTCTACTCTTTATACTCATGATTGCCACTCTAGGAGGACTTATTATAAATGTCAGGTGCTGAATCTCTCTCTCCAAGCTAACTTTCCCAGGTATCTTGTTTCTGCCAACAAAACCACCATTCCCATCACCCAGATTGGAAACTCTGGAGTACCTATTGGCTAGTTCCTGCAGCACGGATTCAACATGTGCTTGGAAATGTTTTATTTTATTTTATTATTTTTTAAAGATTTTATTTATTTATTTAAGAGAGTGAGCGAGAGAGAGAACGTGAACAGAGACAGAGTCAGAGGGAGAGAGGGAGTCTGCTCCCTGCTGAGCAGGGAGCTGGACTCGGGGCTCAATCCCAGGACCCTGGGATAATGACCTGAGCCAAAGGCAGACGCTTAATAGACTGAGCCACCCAGGGGCCCCTTGGAAATGTTTTAGGCTCCAGGATATAGAAGTGAACATAACAGACAAAAATTTCTGTTCTCATGAAGGAAACAGAAAATAAGTAGAATAAATGAGTCAAATATATAGCATGTTATAGTATGCTGAGCGCTAAGAAAGAAAGGGAAAAAAGCAAGAAAGAGGGATATCAAGTGTTAGGGAGGGACTGAAAAGTGGGTCAGGGAAAGCCTCACTGAGAAAGTCACTTTTGAGCTAAGACTGATGGACAGGAGGGAGCTAGGTGAAAGCTATGGAGAGATAGAACCTTCTAGGCAAAGGGAACAGTAGGTGTGAAGGCCCTGAGTCAGGAGCAGTCTTGGAATTTTAAGAACGTCAAGGAGACCAATAGATTATTTCTAAATTCTTACCAAGTGCAATTTTTTTTCCTTTATCAGTATGTCTTCCCATTCATTCCTGTTTTCATCTCCTTTCGCTAGATCCCTAAACCTTACAATTCTCATTAAACTGGTCTCTTCACTTTGAGACTCTTTCTCAGGCTACCAGATCTTTGACTAAATGCTGAGCTTGAGATGTGGCAACTCAATGCAATGTGGCACCCTGCATTGGATTCTGGAAAAGATATAGGATGTTAGTGACAAAACTGTTGAAATCCAAACAAAGTCTGGAGTTTAGTTAACTGTCATGTAGCAGTGTTGGTTTCTTAGTTGTGATACATGTGAGATTTTTTTTTTTAAGATTCTTTATTTATTTATTTGACAGAAAGAGGGAGAGAGTACAAGCAGGGGGAGCAGCAGAGAGAGAAAGAGAAGCAGGCTCTTTGCTGAGCAAGGAGCTCAATGTGGGCCTCGATCCCAGGACCCTGGGATCATGACCTGAGCTGAAGGCTTCACCGACTGAGCCACCCAGGTGCCCCTACATGTGAGATGTTAACAACAGAGAAATCTAGGTGAGGGTGTACGGGGACTCCGGGTACTATCTTTGTAACTTTTCTATAGATTTAAAGCTATTCCAAAATAAGTTTATTTTTAGAAATTCTATTTGTGATATGTCACTTGTCTGCTCTAGAATTTTGAATGATGCCCTAGGGCTTTTGGGATGAAGTAAAAATGCCTCACTCTAGCATGTAAAGAGGCCCATAGATAGTCACATACCCAATCAACAAATAGTTTTTGGATCTCCTACAGTGTTCCAGACACTGCTAGACACTGAGTGGTGAACAAGATCAACACAGTCTTTTTTAAAAATATATTTTATTTATTTATTTGACAGAGAGGGAGAGAGAGAGAGAGCACAAGCAAGGGGGAGCAGCAGAGCGAGAGGGAGAAGCAGGCTCTCCGCTGAGCAGGGAGCCCAATGTGGGGCTCGATCCCAGGACCCTGGGATCATGACCTGAGCTGAAGGCAGATGCTTAACCAACTAAGCTACCCAGGCACCCCAAGATCGACACAGTCTTGCTCAGGCAGCTTACTGCCTAGTGGGTGGGGGGCTCTGGCAAGTAGACAATGAATTACAAAGTGCTGGGTACTAAAATGGAGAGGTACAGTATGAAGTACAGTGGGGATCAGTGAGGGGAGTCAGGGAAGTCATCCTGGCAGAAATGTCTAAACTGGGGTGCCTGGGTGGCTCAGTTGGTTAAGCGACTGCCTTCGGCTCAGGTCATGATCCTGGAGTCCCGGGATCGAGTCCCGCATCGGGCTCCCTGCTCGGCAGGGAGTCTGCTTCTCCCTCTGACCCTCCCCCCTCTCGTGTGCTCTCTCTCTCTCAAATAAATAAATAAAATCTTTAAAAAAAAAAAAAAAGAAATGTCTAAACTGAAACTGAGCAGATGAGTAGGAGTAAGCTAGGTGTAAGCAGTTGGGAGGGGTGGAGAGAAAGAAGGGATAAGAGGAAAGTTCTAGCATGCCATAAAGGTCTGTTGTTCCCAAAGACGCATTTTAAGCCAGACTAGAGGATTTACTGTCTTTGGAATCCACATTGTTCATTCTTCTTTTGTGGCCTTGCTGATTATTTCCCCATTCCACCTCTTGGGGTCCCCTCTCTCTCTCTCTTTCCAGGCTTAGTCTTCCATTAAGACTTGGATCATCTTTTAGGACCCAGTAAAAATGCCATTTCTTTCTTGAAGGCCTGGGCTGTAACCCCATCTTCATATGATCATTCCCTACATTGAGTCCCATAACGTTATAGACTATGTATTTCATTTGCTTCTTAATCATATTATACTTTGATTTATTACTTATCTTTGACTTGGCTGTGAGTGACCACACTGTTGTGAGCCACAGAAAGCTGGAACTGGATCTTTCTCACACATACGCACACACACTCACACACACACACACACACACGCAGTACTCTGCAGATCGCCACACTGGGAACCTGCAACAAGAAAGGCAGTTTCCTCATATGTAAACTGCAAGAAGTACAATCAGCCTCATAGGAGAGTTACAAGGATTATATAAGATACTGTAACTCAAGTCCTTATATAGGGTCTGGCTGCACTGTAACCATTTATTAAAAGGTAATCGTGATAGTGTGGTTAGTGGAATTAACTAACTAATAGGACTTCTAGTTCAGCTTCTGGTACTGCTGCGTATCAGCTTTGTGACCTTGGACAGGGCATCTATCTAACAGGGCTTGTGGGGCTCTCTTCTCTCATCTGAGAAAGGGGCTAATAATAATTCACCTCACAGAATGATTCTAAAGCCCAAATGGATAATCATGTGTGTGTAACAGTTCTTTGAGGGGCTCACTCTATGTAGGTACAAAAAACAGGCAGAAGTTTTATTTTTCCCAGTCTTGCTCGCAGCTGGGGTCTTTGTATTCCTTTCCCCTGGGGGAGGACCCCTTGGTGATATCTTGGACAGATTTAATGACTTTCTAGTCATCTTGGTGATGTGAGCAGTCTTGTTTCAGCATTTAGGACCTAGTTCTGACCCCATGTCTTCATGACCCCAGTTAATGTCAAGCCTTATTAAAAGCTCTGTTCCCTCAATTCCTGGCCCTGGGGCAGATGACTCTCTTTGTGGCCCCAGGAGCATGGAGTGGAGGGCCAGAGAGGGCTCTGAGAAAACTGCCCCACCCTCTTCCGAGAGCTTTCCTGTGTCAACAGTGCAGGGAGGAGGCTAGACGAGGCAGAGGTATTCTTTTGTGATTGCCTGCAAGAGGGCAGTATCTGATTTCTCCCCAGTTCTGGCAGGTTCTGTCTAAGGCTAGTGCTGTCTGTTGCAAGTCTCCTTGCAAGTGATGTGTGTGTGTGTTTTTGGGATGGTGTCAGTGATGACTGCTTCCCCTAGTGGGCAGCCCATCACTTGGCCCAGTCGTCACTGGGTGAGGGTCACTCAGAGACTTCTGCTCTATTGCTTACCTTGGTATTGCTCCACCCAGGGGAGCCACAGAAATTTCCAAGGTCGTCTTCTGTACCCTCTAAAGGCGACAGAGAACTGGGATGGAGTGGGGTTTCTTCCCAGCCATATCTTGCTGCACCATAAATGCTTCCGGCCCTGTGGGTATGACCCAGCCCATCAAGATGCTTATCTTTAGAAATTGTTCAGTGATTACCAGTCTGTTTCCAAAGACTCCCAGATCGAAGGCTATATACATCAAGCACCCATTTTTCTTTACCATAGTGAAGAGAAGGATGATAAAATTGATGGGCTGTTTCTAGGCGAACATTCTCCAAGAGCTCTTGCACTATAGTATGCTTGGGGACAGTTTGATAGTGGGTCAGTGGATACAAGGATCCTCCACTGGGGAATGGGGAGTCTCTTCTTTTTATAAGCACCCCTAACCTCACAAGAAGTTTACCTGGCTTAGAAGAGGAAATATCCTCTCTCCACAAATGCTGGATTTTCTTTAAAGCCAGTGATGGTCTTCTCTCTCCAGTTCTCTTATGGGCATTGAGTCCTATGTGAGGAGTGACCAGGTGGTGGTAGATGGAGGTATTTTACCAATCTGGAGCCTCCTCAGCAAGCCCTGCAGGGAAATAGCTGGAAAAAGCAAGGAAGAATTCTGTATTAGCCAGAGGTCTCCAGAGAAATAGAGCCAATAGTATGTGGGAGGTGTGTGTGTGTGTGTATTATTATATATATATGATAACATATATATAATAATAATTATATATATAATCTATCTATCTATCTATCTGTGGAATTGGCCCACACGATTATGGGGGCTGACAAGTCCCCAGATCTGCAGTTGGCAAGCTGGAGACCCAGGAAACACCTTTGAATCAGGAGAGCGAATAGTGTAGTTTCAGTCTGGAGGCCCGGAGGCTTGAGACAAGGGAGAACCACTAGTTCAGTTAGAGTCCAAAGGCAGGAAAAAACAAACAAAAAAACCAAAAGAACCCCCACAATTTCCCAGTTTGAAGACAGGCAGGCAGGAGGAATTCCCTTTTACTCAGGAGTCAGCCTTTTTGTTCTAGTCAGGCCTTCAACTGATTGGGCAAGGCCCACCCACATTGGGAAGAGCAATCTGCCTCATTCAGTCTATCAGTTCAAAGTTTATCTATTTATAACCTCTACACACAATGTGGGGCTCGAACTCATGACCCTGAGATCAAGAGTCACATGCTCTACCATCTGAGCCAGTCTATCAGTTTAAATGTTAAAACTCATTGCAAAATACTATCACAGAAACCCAGATTATTGTTTGACCAAATATCTGGACCTCTGTGGCCCAGTCAAGTTGGCACATAAAGTTAACTATCACAAGTAGTTAATTGTCAACTTACCAATTTGTCAACTTGGCACCCACATGCCTCTCCTTAAACCATAATTAGTCTCCAGATGAAGACAGTTACAAAGTCATAAATCCACCTAACATGGTATAACTGTCCTGCATACAACCAAAACTACACTGACTCCTTCCCCAGGAGAGGAGATAAATGAGTGATGTTTACTCTTGAGTGATGTTTGCTATGCTCCTTGATATTCCATAACTTAAATACTATGATGTAAAGTTAACAAAACTTAACTATATTATGATATAAAGTCAATTCATCTTATGTTACATGATAAGGGAATAAGAGGGGAGAAAACAAAGGTATTTGACACATATACACACACAAACATATTCATTACAAAATAAGGAGGAAATACTCATGACAATTACAGTCCTTGTTTCTTAACTGTTCATGTGGTCATAGCCAGTATTTGTAACTACCTTCTTCTACTACCCGTTCTGTATTCCCTTTGCCTTCAGCAAGTACTTCAGCCGGTTGTTCTTTACCTGGTGAGGTGACCCAGACCTTTGTTCTTGAAGGATCTGGACCATTAGTAGTCCTGCCTGAATTAGGTTGTTGTAGTTTTCCATTGGCCTTAACCACAGGGCATGATAATACTAACAGAGGCCTTAAGGGATCTCCTGATTCTCTTCCTTACCTTCACAGTGAAAGAGTAATCCAATTTCCCCTTGGGAGTCAGGACTAACCACCAAGTCAGCACAGTTACTCGCTTCTTTATTAATTCAGAGGCATGAGGAGTCCAAAGGAGCTGGGTACCTGTCTTAACTTCCAGTTCAGTGGAATCATCGTGTCTCCTGGTAGAAGCATTCCTCCCTTTGGAACTAAGACCTCTAGGCCAACAGAGCCTGTGGGAACAGGAAGCAGACATTTTGCTAGTGGGTCACTAGAGGTAATAGGCAACAGTGCCACTCCTATTTCCACCCCTCGACGCCTGGATCCATAAATTCTGGCTATAGGAGAAACGGTACCATCTACCGGACAATGATTCAGAGCATACACAGCCTTCTGGAGAACCTTGCCCCAGCCCTCCAAGGTATTGACATCTAACTGGTGCTGTAAGTGAGTCTTCAGAAGGCCATTCCATGGTTCCATGAAGCCAGCTCCTTCAGGGTGGTGGAGGACATGACAAGTCCAATGAATTCCATGAGTATGGATCCATTTCCCCACTTCTTTTGCTGTGAAGTGATTCCATGATAGTGGATAAATAATTCTGTAAGTCTATGGATGGTAGTTTTGGCAGAAGCATTGTGTGCAGGGAAGGCAAATCTGTGTCCAGAGTATGTGTCTATTCCAGTAAGAACAAAACGCTGCCCCTTCCCACCCACCGTGGAAGGTGTCCAATGTAATCAACCTACCATCAGGTGGCTGGCTGATCACCCCAGGGAATGGTGTCGTATTAAAGACTCAGTATTAGTCTCTGCGAGTGGCACTCAGCAGTGGCTGTGGCCAGGTTGGCCTGGCTGAGTGGAAGTCCATGTTGCTGAGCCCATGCATAACCTCCATCCTTTCCACCACGGACACTTTGTTCATGAGCCATTGATGATGACAGGGGTGGCTGGGGAAAGAGGCTGACTGGTATCCAAACATGGGTCGCCCTATCCACTTGATTTTTAAAATCCTCCTCTGCCGGGGTCATCCTTTGGGGAGCATTTACATGGGACATAAATATCTTCATGGTTTTTGCTCATTGGGAGAAGTCGATCTACTCTCTTCCCCAAATTTCCTTGTCACCAGTCATGTTCCTCACAAGTTTCTGACCATTCAGCTGTATCATTGGCCACAGCCCATGCACTGGTATAAAATCACATGTTTGGCCACTTTTCCTTCTAAGCAAAGTCAACAACCAAGCTCTGCCCACTGAGAGGATTTCCCTTCCCCCCTGTCCTTCAGGGACATCCCAGAAGGGGACTGGAGTGCTGCAGCTCTCCACTTTCTGGGGATGCCTGTATATTGTATAAAACCATCTATAAACCAGGCCTGAGACTTTCCCTCTGTCAGCTGATCATGGGGAACTCCCCAGGAGGCCATAGGTGCAGGCTGGGAGAGAGAGATAAAGTGTAGCCCGAGGGGGACCTTGGGCATTTGGGCCACTTCTTCAGGTCACTTAATGGTGTCTTCAGGGCCTGCCTGTGTTCTGTGATGGACAGCTGCTCTGCACACCCACCTCTGTGGCTTTGTGTGGCAGATAACACCCCATGCATGATGAGCAGTTTGGGTCTCCTGGTAACTTGATGGCCCGTGGTTAAGTGTTCGTCTCTATTAAGGGAGCAGGCCACGAGCCGTTTCTCAAAAGGAGAGTGGTTATCCACGGTAGGATTGTGCTGCAATTCACCCAAAGGGACCTGCCCAAGGCTCCAAACAGCGTCCCTGGCTTCCACTGACACTCAAGCACCCCTGGATCTGCTGGATGCTATGGTCCCAGGTGTCAGAGCACCTGGCCTGGCCTCCTGGACCCATTGCAGAGCCTTCTCGTTCTGGGCTCTGTGTTGCATTACTAAGGTATTTCTTTCCTCGTAAAGGCATTTCCTTCCTCCCTCTACCTTTCCGTATTGACTTTAGAGGCTTAGAGAAGTTAGGTATAGTACCCCCAAATAAACAGATAAATAAATGGTGAATTGCAAAGAAAGAACATGGAACTAGTCTAACTCCAGAGTCTATGTACTTAACCACTGTACTTTGTAGGTTATATCACACATCAGTAAACTGCCGCCCACTGAGTAATATATGATAAGCATTTTCTCACCATATGTTTCTCATAACACTAAAAATATAAACAAAAAAAAATAGAACATAGCCTTTCTCATAACATTAAAAATTCCTCAAAAGCATAATTTTCGTGACTGCTGAATAGTCACGGACATGACCTTTTTGGCTATTAAAAACAGCATATAGTCAACATCTTTTTGCATGGAATTTTTGTCTGGCTTTCCAATTGTTTATTTAGAGTAATCTTGGAATGAGATTACTGGGTTAAAGAGATGAACATTTCTTTTTTTTTTTAAAGATTTTATTTATTTATTTGACAGAGAGAGACACAGCGAGAGAGGGAACACAAGCAGGGGGAGTGGGAGAGGGAGAAGCAGGCTCCCCGCCGAGCGGGTAGCCCGTTGCGGGGCTTGATCCCAGGACCCCGGGATCATGACCTGAGCCGAAGGCAGATGCTTAACAACTGAGCCACCCAGGCACCCCGAAAAGGGAATTTTTTTAATGCAGGCACCTTCCATTTCTGTGTGGCTAAGCAATCCTATGCTGGATTTTAGGTTTCGGAACTCATTTGTTTCAAAGGCAACGGTGAGAACGCCACTGGGGCCTACAGGGTTCAGCTCCTAACTATTAGTGACTGACGTAGCTCAGTGCTACGTGCAGAGCAGGGAGCCCGATGCGGGACTCGATCCCAGGACCGTGGGATCATGACCTGAGCTGAAGGCAGTTGCTTAACCAACTGAGCCACCCAGGCACCCAAGAGATGAACATTTCTGAAGCCCAGATTTCTTTCCACAGCGTTCTGGAATTCTTTTGTCTTGGGCACCTCTTGGGAAAGAGATGACATGATCTGTGCTGTTAGGCATCACTTCTAAATTTCCAGGTCCTCATGCAGCTCAGGGCATAGCTCTACGTACATACAAGGCATGTCATAAATAGTTGGGTTGGTTGATATGGCTGGAATGGAATCACTTGGGGTGCCTTATTTTGCGTGGAGGAAATGAGACCCAGGTGGAAAATGACTGGATAAGAAGCAGGGACAATTCAGTTCAACCAGCTTGATCCATGTAATTAAGGGGGGAAGTGCACGTAAAAAGGGACATATGTCCCATGTTAACAGTGACTGTCTCTGAACAGAAGCCATAGCAGACATGGTTGGTTGGCTGATCCTATGCCCATATTCCAGGCCCCAACCCCCATGCATGATCTCCTTAATCCATCGACAACCTTATTCTCCACCGCCTTCCAGCCAGATGTGAGCATATGACACAGTTCTGTCTAATGAGATGAAAGCAAAGTCTGCTAAGCAGGACTGTCAGGGAAGTGATTGTAGTCTTGATTTTTAAAAAGCCAGATTTAGGGCACCTGGGTGGCTCAGGTCATAATCCAAGAGTCCTGGGATCGAGCCCCATATCTGGCTCCCTGCTGAGCAGGGAGCCTGCTTCTCCCTCTCCCTCTGCCCCTCCCCCCCAGCTCATGCTCTCTCTCACTCTGCTGTCTCTCTCTCTCAAATAAATAAATAAAAATCTTAAAAAGAAAATTTATGCACGTGATGTGATGAGCGCTGGGTATTATATGCAACTGATAAATTATTGAACACTACGTGGAACAAATGATGTACTGTAAGTTGGCTAATTGAATTTAAATTAAAAACAACAACAATAATAACAAAAAAACAAAAAAAGAAAAAGAAAGCCGGATTTAGCTGGCATGCCATTTTCATATCTTTCCCCTTCTTCTGTCCAGAATGCTATATGATGCCTAAGGATGTGGCAGCCTTCTTGAGACCATTAGGAGCCAAACATGAGGACAAAATCCAACTTGTTAAGGCTGGCAGAGTGTTAATATTAACAACTGTAACAACACATGTTGCCTACTGCACTATTCTAGTGGTTTGCATATATTAAATTATTAATCCTTTCAATAGGCCTGGGAGGTGGGGGCTGTTATTATTATTATTAAAATGACATTTTTTTAGAGCAGTTTTAGGTTAATAGCAAAATTGAGGGGGAAGGTACAGAGATTTTCCATACATCCCCTGCCCCTACACATGCATAGCTTCCCCCACTATCAACATTCCTCACCTGAGTTTTACATTTGTTACAATTGATGAGCTTAGACGGACACATCATAATTACCCAAATCCCTAGTTTACTTTAGGGTTCACTCTTGATGTTGTACATTTTATGAATTTAGTCAAATGTATAATGACATGTATCCATTATTATAATATCATACAGAGTGATTTCACTGCCCTAAAAATCCTCTGTGCTCTGCCTATGCATCTCTTCCCTAACCCCTGGAAACCACTGATCTTTTAATTTTTTCCATAGTTTTTCCTTTTCCAGACTGTCATATATTTGGAATCATACAGTATGTAGCCTTCTTAGATTGGTTTCTTCCACTTAGTAATATGCATTCAAGATCCCGCCATGTCTTTGCATGGCTTGAGAGTTCATTTCTTTTTAGTACTGAATAATATCCTCTTGTTCGAATGTACCACAGGTTTTTCATCCATTCACTTACTGAAGGACATCTTGGATGCTTCCAAGGTACCACAGGTTTTTCATCCATTCACTTACTGAAGGACATCTTGGATGCTTCCAAGTTTTGGCAAATATGAATGAACACCTGGTTATAAACATCTGTGTGCAGGCTTTTGTGTGGACATAAGTCTTCAACTCCTTTGCACAGATACCAAGGAGCACGATTATTGGATCGTACGGTAAGAGTGTGTTTACTTTGTAAGAAACTACCAAACTGTCTTCCAAAGTGGCCGTACCATTCTGCATTCCTACCAGCAACAAATGAGAGTTCCTGTTGCTCCACATCCTCACCAGCATTTGGTGTTGTTAGTGTTCTGGATTCTGGCCATTTTTTTTTTTTTAAGATTTTATTTATTTATTTGAGAGAGAGAGACAGAGAGAGCATGAGCTGGGTAAGGTGGGGATGGTCAGAGAGAGAGAGGGAGAAGCAGGCTCCTCGCCGAGCATGGAGCCCAAATTGGGGCTCGATCCCGGGACCCTGAGATCATGACCTGAGCGGAAGGCAGATGCTTAACTGACTGAGCCACCCAGGAGCCCCGATTCTGGCTATTCTAATGGGTGTTAGAAACATCTCATTAATTGCAATATATGTTAAGGAAAAAAAAAAAGAAGAAGAAGATAACAGGAGGGGAAGAATGAAGGGGGGGAAATCGGAGGGGGAGACGAACCATGAGAGACGATGGACTCGGAAAAACAAACTGAGGGTTCTAGAGGGGAGGGGGGGGGGAGGATGGGTTAGCCTGGTGGTGGGTATTGAGGAGGGCACATTCTGCATGGAGCACTGGGTGTTATGCAGAAACAATGAATCATGGAACACTACATCAAAAACTAATGATGTAATGTATGGTGATTAACATAGCAATAAAAAATTAAAAAAAGAAACATCTCATTATTGTTTTAGTTTGCATTTCCCTGATGACATAGGACATGGAGCATCTTTTCATATGCATGTAACCATCTTTGGTGACATGTCTGGTAAGGCTTTGGCCTGTTTTTTAATCAGGTTGTTTGTGGTCTTACTGTTGAGTTTTGAGTTCTTTGCATATTTTGGATAACAGTCCTTTATCAAATGTGTCTTTTGCAGGTATTTTTTCCAGTCCGTGGTTTGTCTTCTCATTCTTTTGATATTGTTCTTCACGGAGCAGAAGTTTTTAATTTTAATGAGGCCTAGCTTATCAATGATTTCTTTCACGAATCGTGTCTTTGGTGTTGTATCTAAAAAGGCATCAGCAAACCCAAGGTCATGTAGGTTTTCTCCTATGTTACCTTCCAGGAGCTTTATAGTTTTGAATTTTATATTTAGACTGGTGATCCATTTTGAGTTCATTTTAGTGAAGAATGTAAGGTCTGTCTCTAGAGTCACTGTTTTGCAAGTGGATGTCCAGTTGGTCCAGCACCATTTGTTGAAAAGACTATTTACTCCATCATGTTGCCTTCGCTTCTTTGTCAAAGACCAGTTGACTATATTTATGGTGGGGGGGGTCTATTATTTTTATGGCCACTTTACAGACAAGAAGACCGGAGAACTGGAGAGAGGTTAAGTAACTTTCCCAACATCACACAGTCACAGAGCCAAGATTTAATATGAGTTAATAAGAGCTAATCATGCCAGCATCCCTGTACTTAACCATGGTACCACCCTCGCTGTCCAGATATATAGGCTCAGTCTGAGTTCTGGTGTCATGTTTGAGCAGCTGCACCTTCCCTGGATCTTATATTGATATTTCTCTGTATGAAAAAATAAATCTCTATTTACTCGTATTTCTTGTTGTGTGTGAAAAATCAACCTCTGTTTATTTAAGCCACTATTATTCAGATTTTCTGCTATAGGTAGCAGAATAAAGTCCTGAGACCCAAGCCATAGTGCAGCTAATCCCCTAAATCACTTTGATGTACCTCTGTAGTACATCACCTTTCCCCTGTTAGAGCGTTAGCTCAGCGAGCGCGGGGACTGCACCCACCTTGTGCAGTTTGGTGCCTTAGTGTGGTGCCTGTACATAGGAGATGCTCAGTAAATACGTTGGAATAAGATTGATAGTGAAGACTAAATAAATAAGTGCAAGCTCCTGTTCCGGCCTCACTTAGCATCGTACTAATTTGCATTCTCTGTATAAAGGCTAGCAAAGAAAGAGGGCAGGAGTTCTGTATTTTGTGCTCATGTCAGTCTAAACTGGCACTAAAAAAAAAAAGAATAAATCATCAAGTCCATGAACTGTTGAGAGGTAAGTGTACTTTCGGGTTTTTGTTTCCCTTGCCATTTTTTTTTTAAGATTTTATTATTTTTTTTTTATTTATTCATGAGAGACAGAGACAGAGGCAGAAGGAGAAGCAGGCTCCCCGCGGAGCAGGGAGCCCGATGCGGGACTCGATCCCAGGACCCTGGGATCATGACCTGAGCCGAAGGCAGACGCTTAACCGACTGAGCCACCCAGGCATCCCGTCCCTTGCCATTTTCTGTCCCCTTTCAGCCTGTCCTTAGCTATCAGTTTCCTACTTCCTTTTAATTCCATACCACCTCTCACATCAATTTATCCTTTTGATTCATGTATCTCATATATGCTCTTTTCTTCTTCCTTGTCTCTCCTTATTTCCCTGGGCATACTGCACAGTTCCTCTCCACTTCTGATAGAGTAATTTCTCTAAGGTATAGAGAACTGTTTGCTACCCTATAACGTGCCCAGCCTGTGCTCTCCTCACCACCCATTGCAATTTCCTGGTGTGATTTATCCAGCAATCAGATCATTGCCCAGAATTGGCTTTGCATAAAGGCTTTTAATGTGTTTGTCTTACTCCTTCAGGGACTGCTCCTGATTATCATACAGAGAAGCTCAGGTCCCCATTTTGCTGATCCTTCACTTGGTCCAGATCAGCCACGTGAGCCATTTCGTTTAATACCAAATTGAGCTATTAATTCCCAGAATAACGTGAAATATGTGGAAGGAGTCCTGTGACTCTGTTGGCAGGAAGGGATACTGCTTCTTGCCTGTAATGCAGCGTGCCTTTTCCCCCTGTGATGCGCTAGACACAGGTGAGCTGGGGCCTAGGCTCATCTCAGGGAGACACTGATCTTGAGCAAGTCATTCGCTCCGTTTCCTCCCTGGACCTCAGTTTCCTAACCCTCAGAGGGTTGAACTTCATCAACCCTAAGATATCATCCAGCCTTGTAATTTATGATTTTATAAATAATTAATGGAAAAATAACTTATAAAAATCAATATTACAAAGGCAACCTCAGTCAAATGTTAGGAAAAAGGCTCTGAACTCTTCCCATAAACACTTATTATGATATTAATCACATTCAATCTCATAGCTCAAGTTCAGAAAATTGGACTATAAGAACCAAATAGCAGGTAACATCAGAATCCAGAATTCAAAGTTAGATTAATGACGGGAATCAAGAGCAAAGGGATCAAGTCCAACCAGTGACTTGGGTGGGGTGCAGGGGAAGGAGCTTCTCAGAGGTGAAATGTGTTCCTGCTATTCGTGCTAGTTCTGCTATTCGTGCTCTCCTGTTCCCTGACCCCTGCCGTCTGCTGTCCTTCCTCTCCTTCAACAAGCATATTTTTTATATTTGTTATTTTTGTTTTGTTATATAAAATTTATTTTAATGTTTTTACAGGAAATTTCTAAAATAAGAAAGTATGTATTTTCTTGTTCTCCCATGATCGTATTCAGGTGCGCTCAGCCTTCCTGGGCTATAGCATCTAACCACCAGGCAGCTACAATTGTGGTCCCAGGTCAACAGGTAAATGAGCTCCTTTTTTTTTTTTTTAAAGATTTTATTTAATTGACAGAGAGAGATACAGCGAGAGAGGGAACACAAGCAGGGGGAGTGGGAGAGGGAGAAGCAGGCTCCCCGCTGAGCAGGGAGCCTGATGCAGGGCTCGATCCCAGGACCCTGGGATCATGACCTGAGCTGAAGGCAGATGCTTAATGACAGCCACCCAGGTGCCTGGTAAATGAGCTCCTGACAGACTGCTGGAAGTTTTCCCTCCAGGCAGTGATGCCAATGGGTGGAGCCAGGCAAAACATCATGGATACATAACCACATGACTAATTATCTGCATGGACTCCATCTGAAGTCAATAGGAAAAAAGAGAAGATCATTTGGAAACCAGAAGCTCTAACTGCAGGCTCAATTTAAGCCATTTACACATAACTCACAGGAGTTCCCTCCAGTACACAAACCTTTCCCAAACCCCCTCCTTGACTTCCTCCCATGGTGGATCCAGTTAGACCACACAGCTCTTTTTTTTAAATATTTTATTTTTAAGAGGGAGTGGGGGGAGGGGCAGAGAGAGAGGGAGAGAGAGAGAATCTCTAGCAGACTCCCTACTAAGCGCAGAGCCTGACGTGGGGCTCGATCTCATGACCCTGAGATCATGACCTGAGCCAAAATCAAGGGTGGGGCGCTTAACCGACTGAGTCACCCAGGCACCCCCACACATGGCTCTTTGATTTTGCTTGAATGGAATTGCCTCATCATGAAGTAGGGGTCCTTTAACTGAAATCCAGCTGTTGTGATGGTTAATTTTATGTGCCATGGTTCCCAGATATTTGGTCAAACATTATTTATTCTGGATGTTTCTGTGAAACCATGTTTTGGATAAGATTAGTATTTAAATTAGTGGACTTTGAGTAAAGCAGATTATGCTCCATAACGTGGGTGGGCCTCATCCAATCAGTTGAAGGTCTTAACAGAACAAGACTGTGGGTCCCCACCAAGAGGGAATCCTGCCAGCAGGTAGCCTTCAGTCTCAAAGTGCAGCTGTTTCTCAATTCCCAGCCTCCTGGCCTACCCCATCAGATTTTGGATTTGCTAAGCCTCCATAATCATGTGAGCCAACTCTTTAACAGAAATCTCTATTTATATGTGTATATACATCCTATTGGTTCTGTTTCTCTGGAAATCCCTGACTAATACAGATTTCCAGGGCAAGTCTTGTACACAGAAAGCCTCTGGGCAGACAGAAAAAGAAAGCCCCTGGCCTTGAAGTACAAGTGCAGATAATGCAAGATTATGCCAGTGCAGAATTTCAAGTCTTGGAACCAGGGCCATTCGCTTAGATGACCTGACTGACTGAGAAGCAGAGTTTCAGCCTTCTATGGTAATATTCATTGTTTCTAGCCTGCCCTGGATGAGGGTGGAGAAAACATTGAGCTGGTGACTCTATGCTCCTCTGATCTGGCAGATACTGCATTCGTGTGGGCTAAGTCTAGGTGCACCTCACTGAGATAAGAGAGAATGGGGGCCAAGTCCATGGTCCTGCATACTTGTACTATTTCATACACTTTCTGCTGCTTCAGGAGTAATGCTGAGGAGAAGGAATTTTGAACTGAGTCTAACCTAGCCTAGAACCCAGACCAGATGTTACAGTCTGGCCAAGTACATGCAGTGAAGCTAAGTCCTGCAATAGTCAGTCTCACATGGACCGGCTGCTCCATTTGGTCAAAGTCCAGCTGCTCTTGGCTACCTGGTTTTCTTGGTCTTAGGCTGCAAAATTCTACAGTTTTTGGTTTCCATCTCCTTATTTTATCTGAATTTCCACTTGTTTTTATTTGCATTTGTACCCATTACCTTAAATTCACAGATTCCTTATCTACTCTTTATTCCTGAATCCATTCCCTTCTCTAATATGATTGATTCTTCCTCTGATCAATGCTGTTCATTCAACAATGCAAAGAAAAACAAACAAACAAAATCACCTGTGATTCTACCGTCCAGGAACAGCCCCTACTAATAGATGGGCCTGGGCAACAAGGTGAATGGCAGTGCCCATTTACTTAGATTGGAAGTGCAAGTTTCAGAGATGGATCTTGGGGGGTAGAGGAAATTATGAAATCAATTTTGGACAAGTTTGTGATGCCTATTAGATATCTAAGTTCAGAAGAAGAGTAAGCATTTTGATATAGGAGTCGGGAATTCAGGACAGAAACTCAAGCTGGAGCTGGAACTTGCAAGTCATCATAGTACATAGAAAGTGTATACAAAGCATTTAAAGTCATGGGCAGGATGAAACCCCCAAGAGAGTATGAAAAGAAAAGAGTAGAGACCTGAGGACTGCGTTCTGGGCACTGCAATGTCCAGAAGTGGGGAGAGTGAGAAGGAACCAGCAAAAGAAGACTAAGAGACAGTGAATGGGGAAGTAGGAGAACAAGAAAGAGTCAAGTCTCAGAAGCTAAGTGCAGGGAGAATTTCAAGATGCAAGCCATCAACTACGTCAAATGCTGCTGTTAAGGTCTAGAAAGATGAGGAATGAACATTGGTCAATGGACTTGCCAATGTGAAATTCGTTGGTGACTTTGAGAAGAACAATTTTGGTGGAGCAGAGCCTGATTAGAGAGGATTCGAGAAAGAATAGGAAGAGAAACTGCTGACAGTGAATTTAGGTAAACCCTTCTAGTAATTTTGCAGAAAAGGGAGGAGAGAGGTGGGATGTGGGATGGAGGTGGGTCAAATGAGGGTATCTTTTTAAATAGAAGATATGACACAACATGTTTGAATGCTGCTGGTAACAACAATAATACATTCCGTTTATTAAGGAATGTGTATTTCATTTATGGGTGTACCATAGTTAATCTAATTGATCTTACATTAGAACACATTTTGTGTCTCCAACTTTTGCTCTTATAACTAAACATCTGCACTATTTCAGGTGCAAGGGAAACCCAACTTGAAAAATAACTGGCCATCCCTGGACCAATAAATGACGATTGGTCAAGGGTGGGGGGTGGGAACTCTCACTGGCCTAGGCTGGGTCGGGTGCCCAGTCCTGCTTCCTCCAGTCAGTGGTGGCCAGGGGGTAGGATGGGTGGAAAGATGACATTTCAACCATGAGAGAAGGAGAATTTCCACAAAGGTAAGTGTATGTAGTGGTGGTTGCACTGGACAGATTTCAGAAAAGGTATTTATAACAATATCCCTGGATGCCAATCATTGTTTGCATTTCTAATTATTTCCTTAGGATAAGTTCTTGAGTGAAATTCATGGGCCAAAGAAGAAGAACCTTTTCAAAAGCTCTTGCTAAGCTGTTTGCCAATCTTTGTGCCCACACAGTAAGTCTGAGAAAATCATTCCACGCCCCTACCCTATCTCAGCATTGACTACTATAAAAAAAAAAAAAAATCATCAAGTATTTGAAAAGTGGGAAAAAACCTCTCCTTGTTATGATTTTAATTTAAAAAATTATCATCGTGCTTAAATTCATGCAAAAATTCTCATTAACCAACATGTGCTTTAACAGTCCAGTCATTGGGCTATTTAACATGGCGGAGCTGAAAGGTGCTGACCCTCTGCAGCCACTTCCTGTCACAGCAGCACTGCAGTGGAATGTTTCAGGACCTGTCTCCCTTCTAGAAGCCTACAGCTTGAATTGTTGGAGACTCCATCCATCCACTTCAGAAGTCACAGTGAAGAGTAGAGGCCAAGGAGACGCTTGGGGAGCCTGTCTCGATGCACCTGTAAGTGAATTCCAGCCTGAGCTCGGGATTTCTTTTGTGTCCTCTGTTCACCTCAGTGACTTTTCCTGTCAGCTGAAAGAGAACATGCCTGAGGCCTTGGAAAGCGGCAGCTGATAGCCAGTCAGCCCGGCTCAGTCTCCTCCTTCTTTCCAGGGGCCTTTTCAGATGTCAGTATGATCCATGGGCCCCTTTCCATTCCAGGTACCTCTAGCCCCAACCTCTGAGTCCCTAACACATGAACATTGTTCCCAGACGATCTGCTGCAGTGAGTGAGTTCCTCAGGAATGAAAAATAAGCCTTTATTTCAAAAAGGGGAGAGGAGGAGGGGAAATAAAAGTTCATCTTTGAAATGTAAGTCTGAGGCCTCTGGGAGTTTTCAAGCTCAGAATTACACAGAAGAGTTCCATTTTTCATCTCACTGCTAAACAGCCCAGACTAGGGTCCTAGGGCACCCCACCAAAATGTATTTTGATTACTTAATTGTATTTGGGTAAGTCTCATGATCTCTGTGCATCCAAATTTGTAAAATAAGGAGAATAATGGGTGTCACTCTCTTGGGTGTCATTAATGCCTGTATGAGTGGATTTATATAGTGTTTGCTTCTAGTAGTGAATTGAGCATTGGATGACTAAGATGTATTGAATGATATCACCTATTTTCTGGCTTTTTAGTGGGTTAAAAATGAGGAGCCTTGAAAAACGTTAGAAAAATTAAATTTATCCCCAGTATATATCAGTTCTGGAGTGAGACAGACGTGAGCTTAAATTTCAGTTCTCTCACTTTCTAGCCACATCGACCAGGGGCAGATTCCTTAACCTCTCCTTGCCTCAGTTTTTCACCTATAAAATGGGGACATGAGTTGTAACTACTTCATGACGTTGTTAATGTCAATACATATAAAATAATAATGCTATTATTACTTAAATTATCAATAGTTAGAGCTAAGGCTCTGGCATGAGCTGGACCATGGTTCAAATGTCAGATCTCCTGTTTATTTAAAATCTCTGTGCCTCAGTTCCCTCATGTGTAAGATGGGTTTAAAAACAAGACCACCTAATCTCACAGGGATGTTGTAGGGATTCAATGAAATGATGTAAGTAAAATGCATGGTATAGAATGAATGCTCTGTAAACATTAGTTATTTTACTACTGGTCCCTCTCCTGGGCCCACCTTAAGATAAGCTTATAAAGCTGGTAAAATATGTCATCTGGGCCCTAGTGCCCACCTGCTTGGCTCTGGCAGGAGCTCCTATCCCTTCGATGCCCCCTCTGCCTCAGATGTCCATCCATTATCATGTTCCTTCCCCACCCCAGACTGAAACCCAGTTCAAGCTCAGAGAATAAACTTCACTTCATGAGACATCTCTCTCATGGGTATTTGCAACATAAGCCTTATTTTGAGTGGGAAAACAAGACTCTGGCCATTATCCCAGGGATTTTAGGCATCAGCAACCAGGTGAATATATTTCTCAAGCAGGTGGCTATTTCAGTGCTCTTAATATTGCAGTACTTTGGTGGCAGCTCTTGGAGAAGGCCAGAAGAATAATTCAAACAGAAGAATAATTCAAAGTCAGGTGTATAAGGTGATGTATTATTAGGAATTGTGTTCAGCTCCTAATAGCAAGCAGAGACACAACTACAGCCAAATAGGAGTTTATTCTTTCGCATACAAGAAGCCTGTGGGCAGAAATTTTAAGGAAAGGATAGTATCTCTGTGATAGCATTAGGGATCTGAATGTATTCTCAGTTATGCCATCCTTAGCCTGTAACTTCCATCCTTAAAGTAGCTCCATGGGCCCAATATGGCTATTGGAGATCCAGTCATCACATCTCCTTTCCAAAAGATGAAAAGGAAGGGCAAAGGTAAAAAAAAAAAAAAAAGCCCCCACCTGTTGAGTTAGTATTCTTCTTGAAGGAGCTTTCCTGAAAGCCCCACCCAAAGATTTGCATGTACATCTCCCTAGTTGCGAACGAGGCTAAGAGAAGTAGACTTTTAGCTGAACACATTATTACCCTGAATAAAATCAGAGTTCTGTTCATGATACAGAAGGCGAGAAAGGATGATGGCTAGGTAACTTTTGTCACTACCGCAGATAATATTTCTTTTAAACCAGGTACCTTCTTTATTTTGTTTTGTTTTTCAGGGCTAAAGGTGGACATAGGCTAATGCACTTGGCAGAGTTAGGTCATCACCAAAAAATAAGTGGTTTTCCCCCAGCTGATTAGTTTTCTTTCAGCCAGATCAAAGGTCTGAATTATAGGAGATGCAAAAAACAAAACAAAACAAAACAAAACAAAAAACTACACTGTAATTTTCTCTCCAAATTCCTAACCGTGCCTTTAGCGTCTTCCCCCTTCTCCGTAGCTTCACTGCAATTTGTTTTTTAAGCCTGAAATTGCTCCTATCAATGTCCCTTTTGACTTTCCTAATGGCTAGATTTCAGGGGGATCCACTTCAGTCCTTCTTTTTCTTGAACTTGCTGTTGCTTTGACACCAGTGACCACCTTGTGGTCTTAAAACCATTGACTCCATGCTGCTCAGCGCTCTTTCAACTCTTTCTTCATTGTCTCCCGGACCCCAGGGTTCTATCCCAACCCCCCTTCTCCTCTTCCTCCAACACACTTTCTGAGGAATGTCAGTCACTCCAATGACTATTTGCCATTGCTGCCAAATCTGTATTTCCAACTCAGACTTCTCTCTTGAGATCCTACGTTGTATGTTCAGAGGCTCACCAGTCATCTCCACTTGGAAGACACAGATAACTCCAACTTAAGTGTCACAACAGAGCTCATCCTCTTTTCCCTCAGATCTGTTTCTCCCCCTTTTTTTCCAGTTGGGCACCCCTACCCCCTCCAGATGCCCAACTGAAAACTTGGTAATCATCCTTTTCCTTGTCTTCCCTCCCCCACAACCAATCTCAAAATCCTACTGTTCTAATTTCCTTTCTATCCCTCGAATCTGTCTCCTCCTATTTCCCCTTCTGTTATGTTGGCTCTCATTTGAGTAGTCTCTCTCATGGATTTTGCAATAGCGCCCTTCCTGACTTCTTTCCTTTGTCTCAAATGCATTCTCCCCACTACTGACAAGAGTTGGCTTTTTGAATACAAATATGGTTTTGTTGTTTCCCTGATGAAAGTCTTTCTATGGCTTCCACTTAGGCAGAGATAAAATTGAAAACTTTGGCATGACACACAGGGATCTTTATGATATGATCTCTTCTGCTTGTCTTGTCTTGCTTCCTAACATTCTCTCCTGAGTGTTTCACCACCAGACCTATAACCTGAAGTCCTACGTTGATCAACTAGTTTAATCCGTTCATTAAACAAATATTTATTGACCTGCAGTTCTGAGTATGGGAATACAGCAGTGAAGAAAACAAAGTCCCTGCCCTTGTGGGGCTTCCATTTCCGGTGGTGGTGTTGAAAGGCTATAAATAAGTAAATAATATGTCAGATGATGCTAAGTGTCATAAACAAAAATAAAGAAACCCAGAGAGTGCTGGAAGACGGTTGCTATTTTAGCAGGGTGGACAGGGAAGACTGCTCTGACGAAGTGACTTTTGAACAGAGACCTGAAAATAATAAGAGGGGGAGCCATCAGAATTTGGGAGGAATGGCATTCTGGGTTGAGGTTGCAGTGATTGCAGAGGCTTTGGGTCAAGACCGTGTCTGGAAAGAGCAACAAGGAGGCCTGGAGAGTGGAAGTAGAGTGAGCAAGGGGAACAATGGTTGAAGATGGGGTGAGAGAAGTAGAAAGGGAAACTGGGTCACATAGGATCTTAAGGCTGTAGGAAGATTTGGATCTGAGTAAGATGAGAAGTCCCTGGAGAGTTTTTAGAAGAAAAGGGACAAGATAAGACAATGGTTTGAAAGGACCTCACCAGGGCAGGTGTGTGAAATACACACTCTAGTGGGCACATGTGGAAGCAGACATGCCAGATGGAAGACCATGAAAATAATCCAGACAACAGATAATGGCGGCCTGGACAGGGTGGTTACAGCAGAGATGGTGCGAAGGGATCGGATTCTGGACATAATCCGAAGGTAGAGTTGATAGGATTTGCTGAGGAACCAGATGTGGAGTATGAGAGGAAGGGCAGGGAGGACCCCAAATTTGTGACATATCAGCCAAATGGAATGACATTGCCCCACTACAACAGTGATTATGAAGACTCTGTGGAAATATTGCCAAATAGTTATGATAAAATGTTAAGTGAAAAGAGTAGAATTCAAAACAGCATGTTTCTGATGATTACAAGCCTGTAAATTGCCAACAAAGGGTAATATGCCAAAACAGTAACAATTCTATGATAAATAAATTCTAAAAATTTATCAGCCTTAAATCCAAGGGTAATGCCAGCGAAAGGTTAGTATGCCCTTTTCAGGATTTGGCCATCATGTAACTCCCTAAATTGGCTCTCTTGATCTCAGTGCATAAGAAATGGAATCACAGAATTTAGACATGCATGGGGCCTTGAAGATCACCTGGTACGATCCTCTCCTCTTACAGATGACAGAACCAAAGACCTAAATGTTCCATAAGGTCACACCGCTAATTATGAGCACAACCCAACCAAAAGTGTAGCCTAACTCCTGATCCCCTAGGTCATGTAAATCCTTGCACCTAATTTTATTTTCTCCTTTAAAAATGATCTTGGAAATGTGTTTCTTACAGCTTATTGAAACCTTGTTTCTTGATGATTTATTCAAAATCACTATACTCACATAGACTTGTTTGCATGCAAAGTATACCCTATTTTCAAAGTCGAGAAGACGTGAAATGTCTTTTTCTCTGCAAAGCCTTGCACAACATGTGAATCCTAATATTAGACCTTCAAATACAGAAACTTGGTAAATCCCATATGTGCATAACAAATGCTTACTCCACATTTTTTCAGGGTCTCTGATTTATTCAGCAGGGCAGATTATTAATAACTCTCTAGTGTTGGGTGAGATAGAATTACCTGTCACAATACATTTGAGTCTGGAAATAAGTGAAGTCAAAAACTGGGAAAACCCCACAAACCCCACCAAGAGCTTACATTTATTAGATTTCCATCAATGTCACATTCCTATTACTAAGGTATTTGGGTAAATACTACAGAGGAATTGGAGAGAAAACACCCGATAATAAGATTGGTTATAGATCTTTTAGAGGAATTCAGATACTGCAGGGAGAGAACAATGATTCTTGGAAAGAATGTGGAACCAAATACTCATATAACTAGATTTATGGTATTGAGGTGGTACTAGGTAGTGGATGGGCTGAAACAGCCTACCTAGGTCCTAGTCCCGTTCTACTACCAGGATGAACTTAGACAGTTAACTCATATCCATCTCCCCTTCTTCTCTGCTCATAGAACCCCAATTTTTGGGGAGGAGGTAATGTGTTCAGCTAAAAATTCTCTTTTCCAGCCTCCCTTGAAGTAGATCATGTGACCCAGTTTTGGCCAAGGACACAGAAGCAGAAGATAGCTGGATATTTACATCGAGGTCAGAAGTTCTTGGAGGGACAGAGAAGACTTGGTGCCTTCCTATGAAGCATTCAGAATCTGGTTCTCTCACCAACATGTTCTATGACAGAGGAAGGGTACCCCACTCAGCTTGAGAGAGGGAAGAGAAAACTGGAAAAGCTTATTGGAGGAGGTGATACTTAAATTGGGTCAGAAATATCTCTGGTCTTCTGGGCTTCTGTTTCCTTATTTATAAAATGAGAGGATTGAAGTAGATCCACTATTTATGTCTTGAGGTTTAAAAAAGACCTAATGATGGGGATTAACATAAGAATAAAAAAAAATATCTCTTTCTGTAAAATAAAATCTACTCTAGACATTAAAAAAAAAAGACCTAATGATTTCAAAAATCCTACTTATAAATACAGAAGAAATTTAAAACAACAAAAGGCACATTTTACTTGGAATAATAAATAGGGCATCTGGAGATACACACACACACACACACACGCACACACTTTTTCGGGGGGTGGGGTGGAATGCATAGAAATCCAACAACTTCACTGAGAAACTACAGCCCAGGGCAAAGAACGAGCTGTATTGTAAACCCATGGCCTTAAAATGTACAGAAGATATTTCTATTAATTTGTTTTTGGACCCAGTTTTTAAAATCATTCTTCCTTGGGCAAAGCTCAAATTGCAAAAATTCCGAACAATAAGAAGAACTACTTTCTTGTTAATAGAGGTGAGAGAGAGTGGAAGGAAGTGAACCTCACCATCTGAGAGAAAAGAAGGGAGAGCTAACTTGACAGCACCATGACCATGCATTTAAAAGGCAAATGCAAGTTGACTCCCTGTTCCTGGAGATTAGAACTGATTTTGTCTAAAGCTTTATTGTGAACAAAGTGTTTCCATAGCCCTTATCTTATTTGATCCTCACAACAACCTGACAGAGAGGCATTATTAATATCCTTGCTTGACAGAGATGAGGGCTGATGAGACCTGCCCAAGGTCAGGCGGCATAAGGAAGTGGTAGAACTTGGACTCAGATACTCCGAATACAATATTCTTTATATGATTCCAGGACTGCATCAAACTGAAATTTTACAAAAAGAAAATAACGTGGATGTCTTTTAACAATAAAAACATTCAGTGCAAATGTTTCTGTCACAGAATGGTCAAATAGCAAAATCTTGGTGAGGCAGCTAGTGGACAATTTTTCTACTCATTTTTTATTCTGACTCCTATAATTTGAAGTCAAGGGTGAGGAATTTGAAAGTGAGATTGCAGGAAGTAACTACAGAGTAAAGGGTCTTACATTTGTTAGGATAGGCTAACAGCTATAACAAAGAACTAACCACTCTTAACGCAATAAAAGTTTACTTGTCGCTTTTTTCAAAATGTGGATATTCCTGGTCAGGTGACTCTCCTGAGTGGTGTTCATGTAAGTGGCAACTTAGGAAATTGGGTCTTTCCATCTCATGACACCACAGTCTTCACACATGACCCCCAGTATTCATTATAAAAGGGAAAGTGAGCATGAGGTCACACCTTATCCCTAATGGCTTTGGCTCTACAGGCACAAATCAGCTTTGCTTTCGTTCCATTGGTTAGTACTAGTCACCTGACCTTCCTCTAGAAGAAAGTGAGGCTGGGTAATGTAGTCCCTCCCTGGCTGGCTGCTTCCCACTACCAAGGCTGCATAATGGGAGGGGACAGGGCTCTTTGGTGCCAGCCGTCTCTGCTGTTGGTTTCAAAGTAACCAGCCATCTGGTTCTTCTCACCCTCCTAAAACCTAGCAAGATCTAAAGACATT
The DNA here is from genome assembly GCF_002201575.2 of Neomonachus schauinslandi. Classification (NCBI taxonomy): domain Eukaryota; kingdom Metazoa; phylum Chordata; class Mammalia; order Carnivora; family Phocidae; genus Neomonachus; species Neomonachus schauinslandi. The sequence goes on along the minus strand of NC_058407.1, from coordinate 15,441,078 downwards.
GTTCCATTGCAGCTATCTAGAAAGAAGGCATTTTGTATAAGAACATTTGCAGAATTGCAGTGAGTAGCACTGTCAGTGTTGGTTCAGGTATAAGTGATAGGTCAGAGACAGAGCAATAGCTAGAGCCAGGGAAATATGTTGGGAAGACTCTGCTTTAAGGATGTCTTGCTAGTTACTATCTGGTGCCTATTTTACGTGGTAATTGTAGACACACCAAGACATTGAGGCATGTGCCAGCTTCTGCGGATGCCCTGTATTCTCTGTCACCATTTTTGGCTCCTCTCTCTGCCCTAGGAGTTTCCCAGTCTGTTCTACACTAAGGTCTCCTTTGCCCTCTGGGTCCCAGCTGGATTTAGCCAATGGCAACCCTTGCAGGAGACTGAAGGGAGAGAGGAGGCAAGGGCAGGGATCTATGCTTTCTTCCTGTAGGGCAGCCTTGGGTTTTGCATGTCCCTCTGCTGAAGGTTACTGCTCCTCTCAAGGCTCCCCACTCTTTATAACCCTCTCCCCCTCCAGGTCCTGGTAATCTCTCCCCTCGGATTCCTTCTGTCCTCCAAGTGGCAAACAGCTCTTCTGTTGCTAGTCCAGGATTTCTGCACTATGTCTTGTGGTTCCCCTAGATCCCACTGGACATTTTCATTCTTAGTTCCTTTCTAAACATATTATTTGATTTTGCCAGTTGTTTCCATTTGTTGCTTTTTATTTTTAAATCTGTTAACAGTGTGTTTTCAGCCCCAAGCAGCAGGCCTAGTCTCTATAAACTACAAGAATCCTTTTTTTTTTTTTTTCTTAATCATTCGTAGCAGTTTTAAATAAGCTTTAGAGATCTGGGCACTATTTGTATAGGGCTTTGCTCGTCTTCGTGCATTCAGTCTTGATTATGTGTCCCTCATCCCCTCCTCTTGTACGTACCGTCTGAAAATCTGAGCTCATCAGCACACTCTCCACCCAGTCACATATCCCTAATCATTGCTCCCTGGATCTTCTAAAAGAAGAAATTGCTAACAAGGCAAGTGGAGGATTCAGCAAATGTTTTGCTTTTGCAGAATGAGAGTTCCATCAGATAGCAGAAAAGCTGAATTAGGAAGAATCTAGCATGGGAGGTAAAAACTTGTTTTGAGATTTCCTGTGATACCAGAGAAATCCAGACACACTGGGTATTGGAATTCAATGGTTCTTTGTCCAGTTCTTTTTCTGATTATTTTAGAAGCCTGTGTTTATTTGTTTTTTTTTTTCCAGTTTTATCTGTTTCTATCCCAGCTCCAAGCTAAGTTGTCTCCATCCCCCAATTCTCTCAGATCTCCAAGGAAGTTTGTTTCCTTTCCAGTTCCTCCATGTAGCCTATACTTCTCCAATCCTGCCTACCTGAGAAGCGCCTTTCTTCCAGCGTAGACAGTTCCAGAACCCACTCCTCCTGTTCATTTTCCTCTTTTCTCCCCCTTCTGTTGGAGAGGCAGTGGAGTGTAGTGGTGCACGACAAGATTTTTGACTCAGATAGAGCTGAGCTTGAGTCCTTGTTCTGTTGCTCTAGGCTGAGTGACCTTGATGAGGTTACTCCACTGAATTCTAGTTTCTTCATTTATAAAATGGAGCTAATAAAGGTTCCTAGTTTACAGAGTTGTTACAAGGGTTAAATGGAAAAAAAAGAATATACAATATGTGGCACATAGTGAGCACTCAATAAATATTGGTCATTTTTATTATAACCCTGTGTACATCACTCAAATACAGGGTTGTAACTGTGATCTATTGTTCAAAGTGGACCTCAGGTCTTTATGTCTCTTCTGGAAGATCCCAGAAGAGTTCTTACCGATTTCTTGCCAACTGGTGCCCATCAATTAGTTCTGGTTGTTTCTCTAAGTAGAGAATAGTCACTTAAAATATGTTATACAAAATCAGATTCAACCAATATTTATGGAGTGCCTTGTAAATATCAGATATCTTGCTCATAGATTTTTACCAAAATCAGACGCAGGCAGTGGATAGCTTTGTTTTGTGTAGGACCCGCAGACAGTCTGCAATGCCTTTATTCCTTATTCCGGTTTGACTTTCAACTTGTTCTAATCATCTGATCATAGGCGATCTTTTCTGGAAAGATGGTAGCTATAAAAAGCAACCATAGACACATAAAATTTCGATGGGAAGAGATCATTTTGAAGTCACTTGTCTTTAGTACTCTTTTACTTATCAAAAGACAGCACTTACATTGAATGAATATAATTTCAAAAGACTTTACGGTCATTTGTTTCTCAACAAAGCTGTGCATTTGTTCAGGGTATATTTACTGTCTAATTCTGATCCTACAGACTTGCACCAGCTCTTTTCCTTCCTCCACAGGGACCTGACCTAATTTTCTGTTCATAGGGGCATTTCAATTTGCATTTCCATGTTTTATGCCATGCCTGTCACTTGATTGATATATCTAAGTTTAGCCCACCTTCAATTGTTTCTTCTCCTTTTAAAACTTCTCCTATCACTTCGTATATTCCCTGACAATTACTTTTTTTTTCCCTTTTGAAATGTTATTTAATATTCTGACAATTTTTGGATCTGGAAAGACTTCTAAAAGTTATCTACTTTGTTGGTTAGGAATGTTTTTGGCTGCAAGTAAAAGCATATGCAGATGAAGTGGTTCAAACAATGGGGATGCACATTTTTCATGTAACACTCAGACTGGAACTAGGTTGTCCCAGGGTTACTTCCAAGGCTCAACAATGTCACTGAGGACCCCGGCTCTTCTAATCTTTCTGTGCTGGATCTTCAGTGTGTTTGCAAGTTCTCCTCTCAAGGTGCTATGCAAGGGGCAGTGGCTCCAAGTATTGCAATCTTACCTTTCAGCATCCCAAGAAGAAGGAAATGGATAGGGCCAAAAAGTCTTCTATCTTGTGCAGCTTCCTCTTTTATCAAAGAGGAAAAGCTTTTCCCAAAGTCCTCTAGCAGATTTCCCCTTAATCTCATTGGCCATCACCTGATTACAAGCTTACCTTTAGACTAATTAGTGTCCAAAAACAAATTGCCATTGTTGGCTTAAATCAGTTACAATTAATCCTCTGAAGGTGGGGCAGCTGCCACCTACTCACGGTTGGGGTTCTGTTATCCAAGAAGAAGTGAAAGGACTACTGGATAGGCACCTGATAGTCTCCATATATCTCCTCCCACCATTTGTTTATTATTATTTTTAGAGAGAGAGACAGAGAGAGTGCATGAGGTGGGGAGGAGCTAAGGGAGAAAGAGAATCTCTTTTTAAAATTTTTTATTGTTATGTTAATCACCATACATTACATCGTTAGTTTTTGGTGTAGTGTTCCATGATTCATTGTTTGTGCATAACACCCAGTGCTCCATGCAGAATGTGCCCTCCTCAATACCCACCACCAGGCTAACCCATCCTCCCAGCCCCCTCCCCTCTAGAACCCTCAGTTTGTTTTTCAGAGTCCATCATCTCTCATGGTTAGTCTCCCCTTCCGATTTCCCACCCTTCATTCTTCCCCTCTTGCTATCTTCTTCTTCTTCTTCTTCTTTTTTTTTTAACATATATTGTATTATTTGTTTCAGAGGTACAGATCTGTGATTCAAGTCTTGCACAATCCACAGTGCTCACCATAGCACATACCCTCCCCAATGTCTATCACCCAGCCACCCCCTCCCTCCCACCCCCCACCACTCCAGCAACCCTCAGTTTGTTTCCTGAGATTAAGAATTCCTCATATCAGTGAAGTCATATGATACATGTCTTTCTCTGATTGACTTACAGAAAGAGAATCTTAAGCAGGCTCCATGCTTATGGGGCTTGATCTCATGACCCTTAGATCATGATCTGAGCCAAAATCAAGAGTCATGTGCTTAGCCAACTGAGCCACCCAGGTGCTCCACCTCTGACCCCCTTTGTAGATGAGGAATCTGAAGTGCATTAAGGTGAAAAGTTTTGCTAAAGACCACATACCTAGAAAATGTCAAAGCCAAGACCAAACCCTTGGTCTTATGTTCTAGAATTAATTTCTCCATTTTGTGCTCTCTAAAGTAACCTTTTAAACCATAGAAGTTCTGGGGGAAGAAATGGAAGTTGGTGAGGAGCCAGTTCAAGGAAAATTTCTTTTTTTTTTTTTTTTGAAGATTTTACTTATTTATTTCACAGAGAGAGACACAGCAAGAGAGGGAACACAAGCAGGGGGAGTGGGAGAGGGAGAAACAGGATTCCCGCTGAGCAGGGAGCCTGATGCAGGGCTCGATCCCAGATTCCTGGGATCATGACCTGAGCTGAAGGCAGACACTTAATGACTGAGCCACCCAGGCACCTCTTAAGGAGAATTTCTGTTTGTATTCCAAGTCTTAGACTTATAGGTTGATGAACTTTCATGTCCAAATTTGTGAGGTTAATTAATTCATTAATTCTACAAATATTTAGTGCTCTCCTACAATATGTTATGAATAGTGTTTGGTGCAAGGGATACAGTTCACTTGGTTCATTTTCATAATTACCTCCTTAGATATTACATGGAAATCTAGGGGTAGAATTGTAGAAGTCACCATAATTGGGACAGAGATAATCTATACATTTCTCAAAGCCTGTTTTATTTTCCTCTTCCTAGTCATATAGGAAGACTTCATTTCCCAGCCTTCTTTGCAATTAAGTTGGACCATGTGATTAGCATATGGCCAATGGGATGTGAACAGAAGTAATGTATGCCATTCCAGCCTGGCTGTAAAACCTATACACCCTTGACAGGGGTCTCAAGGTTAAAGCAAGGCCATCTCTGCTAGTCATTTTGCCTGTAGTTTGGATTGTCAAAGAGTACCTCCACCTTTTTCCCCTATAGCTTTATATGGTTTAGAAAACTGATAGCTTTTTTTTTTTTTTTTTTTTAAAGATTTTATTTATTTATTTGACAGAAAGAGAGAGAGCAAGAGCAGGAACACAAGCAGGGGGAGTGGGAGAGGGAGAAGCAGGCTTCCCGCCCAGCAGGGAGCCCGATGCGGGACTCGATCCCAGGACCCTGGGACCATGACCCGAGCCGAAGGCAGACGCTTAACGACTGAGCCACCCAGGCGCCCCGAAAACTGATAGCTTTGGGATTAGTCTTGAACTCTCAGAGCTTTTTCCCATGGATTCCTTTTATTTTATTTTATTTTTTAAAAAGATTTTATTTATTTATTTGACAGAGAGAGAGAGACAGAGAGCAAGAGAGCACAAGCAGGGGGAGCTGCAGAGGGAGAGGGAGAAGCAGACTCCTTGCTGAGCAGGGAGCCTGATGCAGGGCTTGATCCCAGGACCCTGGGATCATGACCTGAGCCAAAGGCAGACACTTAACCGACTGAGCCACCTGGGCGCCCCTATTTTATTTTATTTTTAAGATTTTATTTATTTATTGGGGGGGAGAGAGAGAGCACGAGCAGGGGGAGCGGCAGGCAGAAGGAAAGGGAGAAGCAGGTTCCACGCTGAGCAGAGAGCCAGAGGTGGAGCTTGATCCCAGGACCCTGGGATCACGACCCAAGTTGAAGGCAGATGGCCAACTGACTGGCGGCCCCCCACCCCCATGGATTCCTTTTAAATAATAGCTTCATCTTGTTTCACTTCAGCTTCTTTAAAATGAGGAAAGGCTTTCCTTTTTATTTATTTATTTATTTATTTATTTATTTATTAAAGATTTTATTTATTTGACAGAGAGATAGAGCACAAGTAGGCAGAGTGGCAGGCAGAGGGAGAAGCAGACTCCCTGCTGAGCGGGGAGTCTGACGTGGGACTCAGTCCCAGGACCCTGGGGTCATGACCTGAGCTGAAGGCAGATGCTTAACGACTGAGGTGCCCAAGGCTTTCCTTTTTAAAATCTGAAACAGTATTCAACTTTTCCATCCAGAGAGAAAGGTCTAGAACTAATAACCCTGTTAGTGGAGGTTCGAGCCCAGCCAGAGAGAGTGGAGAAGGCTCGTATCAGGGGTTGTGCTTTGTTATTGTTTACTTCCCTTCCAGTCTTGAGATTCTGTGTTTTTGGCATCCATTCTATTTCTGCCTCCTAATGCCAACAGCTAAATGGGGAGAAGAAAGAAAGCAGAAACAGGTAATATGATAAATCTCATCTTTTATAGTTCTAGATTCCTCACCTCTAAAATGGCATCAGCAACCCCAACTTCACTGGGTAGCTGGAAAGGTTGAAGGAGATAAAAGATGGTCTCAGAATACTACTCAGCACCAGCTAAGAGCTGGAAAAAAATGATGTCATTCAAATTATTGTTAAGAGATGCCAGAATGCAGTGGTTAAGAACCTGGACGTCGGAGCCAGACTGCCTGCATTTGAATCCCTGCTCAACCATTCACTTGTCACATCATCTTGTATAACTCACTCAGTCTCACATTGCACGTTGTCCCCATCTGCAAAATGACAATAATAATACTATCTGCTTCACCAAGTTGTTGTGAGGATTGAATTAATACATTTAAAGTGCTTAGAACAGTACTTAGCATAGTTAAGCACCCCAGAATGTTAGCTATTAGTGTTGTATTTTTAAGTTCCTGTGGCCTAATTACATCTCTTTCTCAAATGAGGCAGCATAGCACCAAAGAACCGTCAGGACTTGATAGAGGCTCAGTGACATTGGCCTTTCTGAGTTCTCTGTTAGAAAATGGGAAAGTCTCCCTCCTGGTTTTGTATATGCAGGTTACTCTTGACATGTTTTATAACTCTCTGTCCAGTACTTGGTATAAACAGTAGGTCCATAATTAATCATGTATTAAAATTCTGTACCTGCCCTTCTTGATATAGATATATGATTTATTCTGCGATTATGCCACATGTTCTAGTATTCAGAAGCATTCAATCATTTCTCTTTTTTTTTTTTTTTTTTTTTTTTTTTTGAGCACACGTGTGCGAGAGAGAGAGAGAGAGCGAGCGAGCATGGGAGGGGCAGATGGAGAGGGAGAGAATCTTAAGCAGCCTCCATGCCCAACACAGAGCCTGACGCGGGGCTCGATCCTACACCCTGAGATCAGGACCTGAGCCAAAATCCAGAGTCAGACGCTTAACCAACTGGGCCACCCAGGTGCCCCCAGATGTGTTCAATCATTTTTTTTTTATTCTTAGTTTAATCCCCATACAGTACATCATTAGTTTTAGATGTAGTGTTCCATGATTCATTGTTTGTGCATAACACCCAGTGCTCCATGCAGAATGTGCCCTCCTCAATACCCATCACCAGGCTAACCCATCCTCCCACCCCTCTCCCCTCTAGAACCCTCAGTTTGTTTTTCAGAGTCCATCGTCTCTCATGGTTCGTCTACCCCTCCGATTTCCCCCGCTTCATTCTTCCCCTCCTGCTACCTTCTTCTTCTTCTTCTTCTTTTTTTTTTTCTTAACATATATTGCATTATTTGTTTCGGAGGTACAGATCTGAGATTCAACAGTCTTGCACAATCCACAGCGCTTACCAGAGCACATACCCTCCCCAGTGTCTATCACCCAGTCACCCCATCCCTCCCACCCCACCCCCCACTCCAGCAACCCTCAGTTTGTTTCCTGCAATTGAGAATTCCTCATATCAGTGAGATCATATGCTACATGTCTTTCTCTGTTTGACTTATTTCGCTCAGCATAATACCCTCCAGTTCCATACACGTCATTGCAAATGGCAAGATTTCATTCCTTTTGATGGCTGCATAATATTCCATTGTATATATATACCACATCTTCTTTATCCATTCATCTGTCGATGGACATCTTGGCTCTTTCCACAGTTTGGCTATTGTGGACATTGCTGCTATAAACATCAGGGTGCACGTACCCTTTCGAATCCCTACTTTTGTATCTTTGGGGTAAATACCCAGTAGTGTAATTGATGGGTCATAGGGTAGCTCTATTTTCAACTTTTTGAGGAACCTCCATACTGTTTTCCAGAGTGGCTGCACCAGCTTGCATTCCCACCAACAGTGTAGGAGGGTTCCCCTTTCTCCGCATCCCCGCCAACATCTGTCGTTTCCTGACTTGTTAATTTTAGCCATTCTGACTGGTGTGAGGTGGTATCTCATTGAGGTTTTGATTTGGATTTCCCTGATGCCGAACGATATTGAGCACTTTTTCATGAGCACGTTTCATGAAAATGTGAAATGTGAAAAGAATCACATTTCATACATGAAAATGTACATCTACATTTTTTAGATGTAGAACAATACATCTAAAAAAAAAATCCAAATGGCCATTTGGATGTCTTCTTTGGAAAAATGTCTGTTCATGTCTTCTGCCCATTTCTTGATTGGATTCTTTGTTCTTTGGGTGTTGAGTTTGATGAGTTCTTTATAGATTTTGGATACTAGCCCTTTATCTGATAGGTCATTTGCAAATATCTTCTCCCATTCTGTCGGTTGTCTTTTGGTTTTGTTGACTGTTTCCTTTGCTTTGCAAAAGCTTTTTATCTTGATGAAGTCCCAATAGTTCATTTTTGCCCTTGCTTCCCTTGTCTTTGGCAATGTTTCTAGGAAGAAGTTGTTTCGGCTGAGGTCAAAGAGGTTGCTGCCTGTGTTCTCCTTTAGGATTTTGATGGACTCCTGACTCACATTGAGGTCTTTCAACCATTTGGAGTCTATTTTTGTGTGTGGTGTAAGGAAATGGTCCAGTTTCATTCTTGTGCATGTGGCTATCCAATTTTCCCAACACCATTTGTTGAAGAGACTGTCTTTGTTCCATTGGACATTCTTTCCTGCTTTGTCGAAGATGAGTTGACCATAGAGTTGAGGGTCCATTTCTGGGCTCTCTATTCTGTTCCATTGATCTATGTGTCTGTTTTTGTGCCAGTACCATACTGTCTTGATGATGACAGCTTTGTAATAGAGCTGGAAGTCCGGAATTGTGATGCCGCCAGCTTTGCTTTTCTTTTTCAACATTCCTCTGGCTATGCGGGGTCTTTTCTGGTTCCATACAAATTTTAGCATTATTTGTTCCATTTCTTTGAAAAAAGTGGATGGTATTTTGATGGGGATTGCATTGAATGTGTAGATTGCTCTAGGTAGCATTGACATCTTCACAATATTTGTTCTTCCAATCCATGAGCATGGAATGTTTTTCCATTTCTTTGTGTCTTCCTCAATTTCTTTCATGAGTATTTTATAGTTTTCTGAGTACAGATCCTTTGTCTCTTTGGTTAGATTTATTCCTAGGTATCTTATGGTTTTGGGTGCAATTGTAAATGGGATCGACTCCTTAATTTCTCTTTCTTCTGTCTTATTGTTGGTGTATAGGAATGCCACTGCCTTCTGTGCATTGATTTTATATCCTGCCACTTTACTGAATTCCGGTATGAGTTCTAGCAGTTTTGGGGTGGAGTCTTTTGGGTTTTCCACATAAAGTATCATATCATCTGCAAAGAGTGAGAGTTTGACTTCTTCTTTGCCGATTTGGATGCCTTTGATTTCTTTTTGTTGTCTGATTGCTGTGGCTAGGACTTCCAATACTGTGTTGCATAGCAGTGGTGATAGTGGACATCCCTGCCACGTTCCTGACCTTAGGGGGAAAGCTCTCAGTTTTTCCCCATTGAGAATGATATTCGCTGTAGGTTTTTCATAGATAGCTTTTATGATATTGAGGTATGTACCCTCTATGCCTATACTCTGAAGAGTTTTGATCAAGAAAGGATGCTGTACTTTGTCAAAAGCTTTTTCTGCATCTATTGAGAGGATCCTATGATTCTTGTTTTTTCTTTTGTTAATGTATTATGTCACATTGATTGATTTGTGGATGTTGAACCAACCTTGCAGCCCAGGGATAAATCCCACTTGGTCGTGGTGAATAATCCTTTTAATGTACTTTGGATCCTCTTGGCTAGTATTTTGGTGAGAATTTTTGCATCCATGTTCATCAGGGATATTGGTCTGTAATTCTCCTTTTTGATGGGGAAAGATAGGAATTAGTGCCATTGTATTGCCTGTAAGGTGACTGTTACCGTATATTGTCTGTGGTCCTTTCTGGTCTATGTTGCTTTTAGGCTCTCTCTTTGCTTAGAGGACCCCTTTCAAGATTTCTTGTAGGGCTGGTTTCGTGTTTGCAAATTCCTTTAGTTTTTGTTTGTCCTGGAAGCTTTTTATCTCTCCTTCTATTTTCAATGACAGCCTAGCTGGATATAGTATTCTTGGCTGCATATTTTTCTCATTTAGTGCTCTGAATATATCCTGCCAGTCCTTTCTGGCCTGCCAGGTCTCTGTGGATAGGTCTGTTGCCAATCTAATGTTTCTACCATTGTAGGTTACATATCTCTTCTCCCGAGCTGCTTTCAGGATTTTCTCTTTGTCTCTCAGACTCATAAGTTTTACTATTAGATGTCGGGGTGTTGACCTATTTTTATTGATTTTGAGAGGGGTTCTCTGTGCCTCCTGGATTTTGATGCCTGTTTCCTTCCCCAAATTAGGGAAGGTCTCTGCTATAATTTGTTCCATTATACCTTCTGCCCCTCTCTCTTTCTTCTTCTTCTGGGATCCAAATTATTCTAATGTTGTTTCGTCTTATGGTATTGCTTATCTCTCAAATTCTGCCCTCGTGATCCAGTAGTTGTTTATCTCTCTTTTTCTCAGCTTCTTTATTTTCCATCATTTGGTCTTCTATATTACTGATTCTCTCTTCTGCCTCATTTATCCTAGCAGTTAGCACCCCCATTTTTGATTGCACCTCATTAATAGCCTTTTTGATTTCTACTTGGTTAGATTTTAGTTCTTTTACTTCTCCAGAAAGGGTTTCTCTAATACCTTCCATATTTTTTCAAGCCCAGCTAGTATCTTTAAAGTGATGATTCTGAACTCTAGATCTGACATCGTACTAATGTCCGTATTGAGTAGGTCCCTGGCAGTCGGTACTACCTCTTGTTCTTTTTGTTGAGGTGATTTTTTCCATCTTGTCATTTTGTGCAGAGGAGAATAGATTAATGAGAGAACAAAATGCTAGCAGAGTAACAACGTTCCCAGAAAATATACTCTAAACAAATCAGAAAAGACCTGAAGCAGTGGAAAAAGAAACGGAAAGAGAGAAAAAAGAAAAAGAAGAAAAAGAGAAAGAGAAAGATAAAGATAAAAACAAACAAAACAAAACAACAACAACAAAAAAAACCAGAATGTGATCAAATATGATCAGGCTGGTATATAGATCAGTGCCACACACTAGATTTGGGGTGTATTTTGGTCTTTTAGAAGAAAGTGCCTCCCAAAATTTTAAAGAAAGAAAAACTTAAATATGTACAAAACTAAGGGTTGATATGATGAAGGGATGGAATATTACTGTAAAGATGGAAATTATAAAAAATTTTTTAAAAGGAATTGATAAGAAGTTGTTTGAAAAAAGAAAGAAGAGGATTTAAAAAAAGAAAAAAGAAAAAAAAAGGGGAGAAAATGTGATCAGGCAGGGGAGTAGAAAAAACCATATACTAGAGATTTAGGGTATATTTTAATCTGTTAGAAGAAACTATCTCAAAATTTTAAAGAGAGAACAACTTATATATATATGCCAAAAATAAGGGTAACTACTATGAAGGGATAGAATATGACTCTAAAAATGAAAAATAAAAATGTTTTTTAAAAAAAGGGATTGATAAGATGTTGGTTGAAAAAGGGAAAAAGAAAAATTCAAAAAAAAAAAGAAAAAAAGACAGTTAAAAAAAAATTAACTTTGAAAGACTAAAGAATCATGGTAAAAAAGCCATGAATTCTATGTGCAGTATTCCCCTAGCACTGGAGTTCTGCCGTTCTCATTGATCGGTAAACTTGGTCTTGGCTGGCTGTTCTTGCTGATCTTCTGGGGAGGGGCCTGTTGCCGTGGTTTCCAAATGTCTTTGCCGGAGGCGGAATTGCCCCGCCCTTGCCCCCTCCCGGCTAAGTAATCTGCTCGGGTTTGCTCTCGGGAGCTTTTGTTCCCTGCGAGCTTTCCGTACAGCTTTGGAGGCGGAGAGTGAAAATGGCGGCCTCCCAATCTCCGCCCTGGAGGAGCCGAGAACTCGGGGCCCCGCTCCTCAGTGAGCCCCAGAGAAAAGCAGTCAGTCATTCCCGTCTCCCCGGTCTCCAGCCGCACTCCGTGCTCACCCGGCCTGTGACCGTGTGTTTCTATCTCTGGCACCCGACCCTGGGTGGAGTCTCCAAACCCAGCAGATCCCTGCGATGCACTCCCGCACGGCTCCTCCCGGGGGAGGAAGGTGAGTCTCCCCGGATCTGCCGCTTGTTGGGTCCCTGCTGGAGGAGCAGTGGCCCGACTGTGCCGTGGATCCCGGTTTATGGCCACCCCGAGCTGAGAGCCTGCGCCTGGCCCCGCCTCTGCAGCCGGCTTCCGGCTCCGATACCTGGGAGCTCTGCCACACTCAGGCACCCCCGGTCTTTCTGTGACCCCGAGGGTCCTGAGACCCCACTGTCCCGGAGGGTTCCACCCCCCGCTTAGCCACCAGAGTGACGTCCCTCAGCGGAGCAGACTTTTAAAAGTTCCGATTTTGTGCTCCGTGGTTCTATCACTTGCCAGAAGCGGCCGACGGAGGCCCCTCCCCCGCCGTCTATCCTCCCGAATATCGCCTTGGATTCACTTCTCCGCACGTCCTACCTTCCAGAAAGTGGTCGCTTTTCTGATGAGAGAGTTGTTGCTATTCTTTTCTTCGCTCTCCTGTTGAGTTTGTAGGTGTTCAGAATGGTTTGATCCCTATCCTGCTGAATTCCTGAGAGGAGACGAAATCCAGGTCTCCTACTCCTCCGCCATCTTGCTCCGCCCCTCCTGTTCAATCATTTCTAAAAGCCATTTAATACTTAGATGAAATAAACCATGTTCTCATAAAAGTGGAAGAAAATACAAATTGGTGGCCTTCGCAAATTTAATGTATCATGAGATGCTTCAAGTTTTTATTTTTCAACCTATGCCATAACTTTTCTGATTAATGGTTCAGTGTTAGCCATTGACTACATATAAAACATCTCATAGGGACGCCTGGGTGACTCAGTTAAGCGTCTGCCTTCGGCTCAGGTCATGATCTCAGTCCTGGGATCGAGCCCCAAGTTGGGCTCTCTGCTCCGCGGGGAGTCTGCTTCTCCCTCTCCCTTTCCCTCTGCCCCCTCTCCCCGCCGACTCATGCTCTCTCTCACTCGCTTACTCTTTCTCTCTTAAATAAATAAATAAATAAATGTCTTTAAAAAAATCTCATAAGTAGGGGCGCCTGGGTGGCTCAATCATTAAGCGTCTGCCTTCAGCTCAGGTCATGATCCCAGGGTCCTGGGATCGAGCCCCGCATCAGGCTCCCTGCTCAGCGGGAAGCCTGCTTCTCCCTCTCCCACTCCCCTTGCTTGTGTTCCCTCTCTTGCTGTGTCTCTCTCTATCAAATAAATAAATAAAATCTTTAAAAAAAAAATCTCATAAGTAAGTACTGGAGACTGAAAACAGTCTTAATCAGTATGTCATTAAATGCATGGGAACATTAGAGCATCTGGGTGGCTCATTCGGTTAAGTGTCCAGCTCTTGGTTTTTGGCTCAGGTTGTGATCTCTTGGGTGATGGGATAGAGCCCCATATCATGCTCTGTGCTCAGCGGGGAGTTTGCTTTAAGAATCTCTCCCTCTGCCCCTCCCCTCTCAAATAAATAAGTAAATAAATCTTTTAAAAAATGCATGGGAACATTGAAAAGGTAACTAATGATAACCAGTGACCAGTGTTGTATATGGAAATGTCATCTCACTTCTAGGCCATTTATAACAGATTTGGACATAAAAGGAAGGTAAACTACAATAGCTTTTGAATCTTTTGAATAGACAATAGAAATCAATTCCATATGTCTTTGCAGTCTGTTCTAATAACACACAGCATCACATGTTCAAGCTAACCTGCTGTATGTTTCATTAAAGGTGATCTATTTGTGGGAGATTAAAAGCAGGGACAGAGAAAAGCAATAGATTGACTATCTCTCTACCTCCTCAGTTTAATAGGAGCTATGTCCAAAAGGACACAAGAACAAAGAAGCCAGTGGAGGACTCTGCAGAAGTCAATTATTCACGACCCCTTATGTTGTTTTACCTATCTCACCCAAGAGGATGGGAGACCAACACTGGTTGTTACAATACAATGAGTTATTGACTCTGGGAAACTGCAGAGAGTTGTTGCTTTAACTTTAAACCTGGACTTGAGTCCTGGCTCCATTGTTTCCTGGTTGTATCATTTTGGGCTCGCTGCTTCACCCTCATAGTGTCAGTTTTCCTCATCTGTAAAATGGGGATAACAACAATCCCTATGTCTGTGAGTAACTGTGACTATAGTTACTGTAACTATAAAGCCTTTCACAATGGACCCAGCACTTAGTAAATGCAAAATAAATGTATCTTTTATCATCATTGTGTTTAATTTTTATTAGGCAAGTCACTTTGGCTATCTTGACCTCAGTTTATCTCATAAGTCAAAAGGAGCATGACAATTTATACTCATTTGAGGGCACAGGGCTGCATTAGATGAACTCCCAAGGTCATGTCCTGTGATTTATAGGATTAAAGCTGATCTCATAATGAATCAGGCTATGGGCAGACCCAGCCCGAGATGGAGTCACTTTGACACCTCTCTCTTCTTTACACTTCATATTCAATGTATTATTCATTAAACAAATACATAACAAATATATATTGAATACGGGTTATACAGTAGGCACTGTTTTAGGAACTGCACATAAAATGAGGGCAAGAAAAGTCAGACCAAACAAAACACAAAGTTCTGGCCCTCTTTGAGGTCATTTTCTACTGCCAGATGTGGCCAATAAATAAACAAGTAAATGAATACTCTGGCATCACATCTTGTGAAAAGCATCTTCAAAATATATCTCAAACCTGACCAAGCTCCCTGCCTCTCCTGCTCCTACTGCACAAACCACCATCATTTCTGGCCTTGGTTACTGAACCAGCCTCCTAACTGGCGCCCTGTGTCCCCTCCTGGTTCCCTGATGCCTGTTCTCTACCCAGCAACCTATGTAGATATCACACCATATCACTCCCTTACTCAAAACCTGTGATCGGCTGCCTTCCCATCACTCTTGAAACAAAAGCCAAAGTACTTCCATATAGATCTAGCCCCTGGCTACCTCTTCCATGTCTTCCTGCCCCTCAACCTCTCATCTCCACTCCAACCATACTGTTCTTTCTCGAACATGACACACACACTGCTGACCCCAGGGACTTTGCACTTCCTGCCCTCCTGCCTGGGGTACACTTTCTGTACCTTTCTCCTTCACCCTATTTGGGTCTCAGCTCTTCAGAGAGGTCTTCCCAATGACTCTTTTACAAATAAGCCCTCCTGGGCGCCTGGGTGGCTCAGTTGGTTAAGCGACTGCCTTCGGCTCAGGTCATGATCCTGGAGTCCCGGGATCGAGTCCCGCATCGGGCTCCCTGCTCAGCAGGGAGTCTGCTTCACCCTCTGACCCTCCTCCCTCTCATGCTCTCTGTCTCTCATTCTCTCTCTCTCAAATAAATAAATAAAATCTTTAAAAAAAAAACAAATAAGCCCTCCAACCCATTCTCATTAGCCCCTTATCCTGCTTTATTATCTTCGTAGCACAATCGCATGACATTCTATGGTTATTGGCTTGCTTGTTTGCTGCTGTCTCCCTGCAGTGGACTGTAAGCTCCAAGAAGATCAGGATTGGGGTGCACTGCTGCAGCCCCGGTCTCTAGCACCATGCCCAGTCCACTGTGGTCCGCAAGCACAGTTGCAGCACGTGGGTTCCAGAGCTGAATGGCCCGGGCTTGAAGGCTGGCGTCTCGCCTACCCGTTGTAAGATCCTAGGCAAGTCTCTCAACCTCTCCTCGTCTGTGCAATGTGGAGAAGAACAGGCATGCAGGCATCGAGTTGTGATTGTGAAGATTAGGTTGGTTAATACTTGTAGAATGCTCAGAAGAGTGCATAATGCATAAGAGGTCTATACAAACACTTGCCATATGAAATAAAATATCTCTGAAATGAATGATGTCAGAGGGCTCACCTGTCCAAAAACATCTCACATGGCTTGCCTCTGTCTCTTCAATTCTATCATCATTGATGCATTAATGAATTTATTTATTGAACTGCCCTAGGAATACTTACATACGCTTTTTTTGGTCTCACTTTTCCCCCTCTGTCTTCCACTCATGCCTCCCTCCTTGCCTTGGATCCACACACACAGCATATGATGCTTAAGGAGTATTCCCCAAGGTATAGCACTCAGGGAAGGAAGGTTCCTTCGAGGCCATCAAGTGACCAAGCCCCGATCTGATCGTGGGTCCCTCCGCATCTCTGCCGACGTGGCTGTCTGCTTTCATGCTTCCAGTTATGGGGAACTCACCTCTTTTATTTTTTAACTGCCATTTTATTTTACTGCAATTTATTGAGTACTTGCTTCACGCTGAGCGCTGCAATAAGAGTTTGATATGCATTATCTTCTCTAATCCTGACAACAACTTCAGGGTACAGATATGGACATTATCCCCATTTTGCAGATACAGGAACTCCATAATGGAGCCAGGCGAACAGTCTGATGGCTCACTGTATACCATAGCGTCCCCCCAGATTTCTTTCTTAAAATGATCCCTTTGGTCTTGGAAGGCTTTTTTACTTTCTTTTAATCTTCTCGATCTGTGTCAGGGTGTTTATTCTGACGTGTCTGTTGACTCCATCACCATGAGTCTTTGAAGCCAGAGATGAAGTTTTATTAGGTTGTGCATCTCCACCATCCAGCAGAGTCTGGCAGATAATAAACATTCAGTAAACGTCTGCTGAACTGACCTCTGTTAGAACGTGCAGTGAGCTGGGAGGAGCGTCTGGGCAGAGCACAGCCTCACTGCCTCCCCCCCTTCTCCCCATCACCCTCGCCCATGCCTTGTCAGTGCCACACTGTTCAGAAGTTTTCCAGGATGTGGATTTTTCAAACTGAAGATCGCAAATGATAGCGACAGAAACTGAGGTTCTGTTTGGCTCTGCTCTTGTCTTTGAGTTCAGAGCAGCAGTGGGTGGGTGGCCAGACCAGGAGTGGCTCTTACTTATAAGTTCAGTGGAGTGGAAAGCATGTACACACAGTATGTACACACAGGCACACATGTATACTTTTATCTACAGAGAGGGACAAAGCAAAAGGACTTTCACATTTCTCCAGCTCTAACCACAATATGTTGTTTTAGTTTACTGGAGTGAGTGATTATCCACTCCACAGAAAATTACTATTTTGGTTTTTGCTAAAGGGTGGTTTGTTCTACAGCAGAGAAGTACAAAAAGACTAAGTTTCCAAAAAGAGTATTTTTGTCCTGTAGCAGAGCACCAGGGTGTGGAAGAAAGAGGATGGGTTTGGGGGTCAGAACTCCTGCATTTACTCCCCTCTCTGCCCTGGATACCCTGCTGTGTTGGGGGCAAGTCCCCTTTCTGAAGTCCAGACGCAGCTAGGATGATTGCTCATCTATCTATAAAAGAAATATTAAAGAAGAAACCCTTACCTTCCACTTTCTACTCTGCAATCTGACCCACAGTAACCCTGGGACACTGAGAATGCAGGTTTGGGGTCAGATGGAGCCAAGTTAAGATTCAGCTTGGCTGCTTCAGGACGGTGACTCAGCCTCTGGGAGCCCACGTTTCCTCCTTGATGAAACGGGGATAATAATGGTACCCACTTTCTAGGGCTGCTGTGAGGATTAATAAAGGGGTGCATGTGAACACTTGGTTCAGTGTTTGTCACATGGTATGTCCTTGACAAGGGTGACTGTAAGCATAGTGGCAATAATAATAATTAACAAAATAGCACAATATAAAAAAATTGTCAAATAGCAATAATTATCAAAACCGTGTGCCAGAAAAGATGGGAGTCACAAAGCAGAGGACACAGTCTGTGACCTTGAGGAGACAAATGTATAAAACATGAAAACAATAAAAGCCAAAATGAACTGAGTGCCAGGGAGGGGTGGGGAGAGGTGATGTCAGGATTCAGAGGGGGTGAGAGCCCCTCGGACTGATGTGGTCAACAGAGGCTCCCCAGACGTGGGCGGGAGAGGAGCTGGGCCTTATTGCATCTGGGTGGCAGGAAGGAAGATGGTGAGATTTCCAGAAGGGGACGTAATGGGTTTTCAGAGGTCAGTACAGACTGCTTTGATGGAGCAGAGGGTTTTTAATAAAATATAAGTGGGGCAAAGGCCTGTCTAGTTTCTTTCTTAGGGAAAGAAATAAACAAGTGTGTCTTCTGACACAACATTCTAAATCTGAAATTTATTTCAGTGAATGGCTGGCTTGGTACTGGGAACTGTGTTGCGGTGGCCAGAGCTCTGAGATGTCTGCCCCTTCCTGGGGCATGTGTGTCACTTACAGACACAGCCCGGGGCTGGGCTGGGGGCAGGGGGACAGTGGATGTGTTCACAGGGGCCAATCCCAGCTGTCCAGCTGGGCAGGGCCTCCAGGTAGCCAGAGATTTTGGCCGGAGAGTACTAGAAGCTGAAACCTCCTTGGTATGTCTCTTTTATTGGCTTGCTCTGTTATCTGTGGTTTGGATCCTCTAATGTGGCCATCTAGGGGTCCACATGCCCAGAATTATTCTGTTGAACAGGTTGTAAGTCTGGGTGCTGAGTCTTATGGTTTGTAGAGATTCCGTAACAGGATAAATTATTAACACACACACACAAACACACACACACAAGACTAGCTAACTTAGTCTCTACTTTCCCCACCCAACCCCAGGAAATAAAGCCAACACTAGATTTCTAAAGACCCACCACAAGTTGGGACGCCTGGGTGGCTCAGTCAGTTAAGCATCTGCCTTTGGCTCAGGTCATGATCCCGGGGTCCTGGGATCGAGCCCCGCATTGGCGGGGAGCCTGCTTCTCCCTCTGCCTTCTGCTCCTCCTACTTGTGCTCTCTCTCTCTGACAAATAAATAAATAAAATCTTAAAAAAAAAAAAACTTAAAAAAAAAGACCCACCACAGATTATGGTGAGGGGAGGAGCTTGTGGGCAGGGGAGGTGGGAGTGCTTGTCCAAGAATGGGGAGAAGTGTGGAGATGGGGTCCCAGATTGGAGGGTGACTGCAGAATGCCATGTCCTTGCACCATGGGGACCATCCCTGAGAGGTTATTTCTGGGGCCGTTTGCAGAGCAGCATCCATGAGATGGATGGTGGAGGCCAGTGCTCAGCAAACAAAGCATGAAGAGGCAGTGGTAAAGCTGGTGACCACCCCACTGTGGTCACCTATCCAAGTTTTCTGGCCTCACCAATTCCAGAATTATTGAATTACCCAATGCAGAGGGGGAGAGAGTTCTACCCTTCCCCCTGACACACACCAGTTACTGAGTTCCCAATATGTCTCCTGCCAGCCAAGAGAAGGCTGGGGAGCTTGGAGCAGATTACATTTGATTTCAAGAAATGGGATACTTTGACATATCTTGCACCCTAGATTTGTGGACTAATTTCGTTTCCCACTAAACTTCTGTTCTTAAGTTAACTATAAGCAATTGGGTAAAGGAGTCAATTGATTTGCTGGCATATTCGCTGTTTCTCCATGTGGAAAGCCCAGGCAAACCCAGACATCTCTGTGGCTAACCTTTCAGGAAGGCAGCCAAGTCTCCTAGGTCTCTCACCATAGTCTTAAGATCAGTTGTTGGGTAGGCCTGCCCCCTGAGAGCAGACACTGCCCAGGAACCAGGCCAGGTGACAAGCAAGTATGGGATTTGTACTCACCATGCCCACACAGTTCAGTGCCTCAAGGCCAAAGGGCATTTGCAACTGCAGAACTTACAAAACCAAATTTCCAAGAACAATCCTGTGACCCTTGAATTCCTGGACCAGATCAAGGATGTAAAAGGGGTCAGAATGTGGGAGAGAGAATCTGGGAAAAAGGTTCCTTGGGCAGGTGCTATGCAAATCCTCTCTGTCCCCCGGGAGGGTGGGCTGTTCTTCCTCCTTCACCCCAAGCCTAGTGCAACCATTGCTTCAGTCAATTTTGTAACATTTGCATGACCCCCAAAAGAAACTCCATACCCATTAGCAGTCACTCCCCATGTTCCCCCAAGCTCCACAACCCCAGGCAACCCCTCATTTATTTTCTGTCTGTATAGATTTGCTTAATCGGGGCATTTCATAGAAATGGAATCCTATGTAATGTGGTGTTTTGTAACTTGCTTCTTTCACATAGCATCTTTTCATGGTTCATTCATGCTATCTCATGTATCAGGACCTCATTCCTTTTTCCTGCCCAATAATATTCCATTATATGAACGTATCACATTTTGTTTATCCATTTACCAGATGATGGACATTTGGGTTGCTTCTACTCCTGGCTATCATGAATAATGCTGCTATGAACATTGGTATACAAACTTTTGTTTGGACATATGTTTTCATTTCTCTTGGGCATACACCTAGGTCTATGTTTTAACCTTTTGAGGAACCACCTGACTGGTCACTGAATCATAGAATCACTTTTTTTTTTTTTTTTTTTTGGTCACTGAATCACTTTTAAAGAAATGGTAGGAGACAAATATAAAATTGGGTCTTGATTATGTCACATGTTGTGCTTGTTTAACATACTGATTACAGATAAACTCAGCCTCCACTCCCCACCCCCTGTCACCCACCCTGTGTGGCCTTGGAGTTCAGGCCCAGAGGGAGGAGGAGGGAGGGAGGGAGAGAGAAAGAGAGAGAGAGAGAGAACAAGCGCAAGGGAGAAAGACATTGCAGGCAAACAGAAGCTTAAAGACAAGGCATAGAGACCCCAGATGAGCCCCCAGGAGTGGTAAGAATTGGGTAAGAATGGATAAAGAAGACATGGTACATATATACAATGGAATATTAGCCATCAAAAAAATGAAATGTTGCCATTTGCAACGATGTGGATGGAACTAGAAGGTATTATGCTCAGTGAAATAAGTCAATCAGAGAAAGACAACTATCATATGATCTCACACACATGTGGAATTTAAGAAACAAAACAGAGGAGCGTAGAGGAAGGGAGGGAAAAATAAAACAAGATGAAATCAGAGAGGAGACAAACCAAAAGACACTCTTAACCATAGGAAAAAAACAGGTTGTGGGGGGGGGGGGGGGTGGGGGGACGGGGTAACTCGGTGACGGGCATTAAGAAGGGCATATGATGTGTTGAGCACTGGGTGTTACATAAGACTGATGAATCACTGACCTCTACTTCTGAAACGAATGATACGCTATATGTTAATTAACTGAATGTAAATAAAATTTTTTTTTAAATAGGCAAATCACTAGTCTTTTTTTTTTTAAAGATTTTTATTTATTTATTTGACAGAGAGAGAGATAGTGAGAGCAGGAACACAAGCAGGGGGAGTGGGAGAGGGAGAAGCAGGCTTCCCGCCGAGCAGGGAGCCCGATGTGGGACTCGATCCCAGGACCCCGGGATCATGACCTGAGCCGAAGGCAGACGCTTAACGACTGAGCCACCCAGGCGCCCTGAATGTAAATAAAATTAAATTTAAAAAAAGAACTGGGTAAGAAGTGGCTTGGACCCAGAGGTCCGTGAGGCAATTGAGATAATAGTGTGTGCTTGGAACTGATTTACTCAATATTCAACCCATATGTGGCCACTACCGTGTGCCGGGTACTCTCTTTAGGTGAGGTTGTGATTATGCACAAATGTTTTACCTAATCTTCACAAACATCTGAGGTGACTATCATCCCATTTTATAAACAAGCAAACTCAGGCTCAGGTAATGACTTGGCCAGGGTCATACAACTCTGACCGACAATCTGGGATCAGGAAACTTATCTGCCTGACTCTGAGGCCAGTGCTGTCAATCAATACATGCCTCTCAGTTGACCTGGACTCCTGGGCTTACCTTGCCAGCTTCTGATTTTGCCTGCCTCCAGAAATCCTTCTATGTAGTGAGGTGTGCTTGTAAAATGG
The DNA here is from genome assembly GCF_002201575.2 of Neomonachus schauinslandi. NCBI lineage: Eukaryota > Metazoa > Chordata > Mammalia > Carnivora > Phocidae > Neomonachus > Neomonachus schauinslandi. The sequence continues at coordinate 15,419,234 of NC_058407.1, read as the reverse complement.
GTCTCAAAACAAAACAAACAAAAAACCACCAGGATATGTAGTGTGTAACAATTTCCATGGTGTAAATATTCCCACCACAGCAGATTTCAAGACAGCATCACTTTAACAACTAGTTCATAAAATTCCAGAATATTTAATGATCAGCCTTCAAGAACCAGTATAGCAACATCAGCACATCTCTGCTTCCGTGCCTTTGCGTTGTATGGATCTTCGCGCTCAGTCCTTAGAATCTGATCGCCAAAGCTCCAGAACGACATGTGTCCTTGAGTGTTCTGGTAAATTGCGGGGTTTAACCTGTAATACTGACTTAACAAACCATTTCTGGGGGAAGACATGTTTGTAAAACCTGGTGTTTCATGACTCACAGAAATAGAAGCAAAGTCATATTAAAGAAATGCACTAATTTGTATGCGTTTTCTCTCTTACCTCTAAGTAATAGTTAACATACTTTTAGGCTTATTCCAGAAATGTAGTTATAAGCCAGTGACCATATGATAGAAATTAAAGTTGACAGAAGCCAGACCTATTTCATTTTTTTTTAAAGATTTTATTTATTTATTTGACACAGAGAGAGAGCGCACGACAACACAAGCAGGGGGAGCCTCAGGCAGAGGGAGAGGGAGAAGCCGGCTCCCCACCAAGCAAGGAGCCCAGTGCGGGGCCTGATCCCAGGACCCTGAGATCACGACCTGAGCTGAAGGCAGACGCTTAACCGACTAAGCCACCCAGGCGCCCCAACACAGTATTTCTTAAACCGGGGTCTGCATGTTCTACTAGAATTTAAAAATATAATATTTGTTTTCCATGGTAATTTTAAAAACTTTATCACTTATAAGGATAAAATTTCTCTTTGTGCATGATTCACAGCCATTTAGCAAACAAGCTTTAGTTTCTTTTTTTTTTATTATTATGTTATGTTACTCACCATACATTACATCATTAGTTTTTGATGTAGTGTTCCATGATTCATTGTTTGCATATAACACCCAGCGCTCCATGCAGAACGTGCCCTCTTTAATACCCATAGTTTCTTAGCGGAAACAAATTCTTTGGGGGTAGGGGGCACATTTTTTTTCCCTTTAAAATGAGTATATACATTCCTCATGGATGAGAAACCCTGCTCCATCCCTTAGACCCTGATCACCTTTGAAAAAAATCACCCTTCCATATTGTTAACAGATTTTTTTTTTTCTTTTTTTAAGATTCCTTTCAGCTTTGTTCAGCTTCTTTTGTTTTCACACAAACAGGCAACCAGTGACAAACCCCAACTCTTGCTGTGTAACAGATCAGGGAGAGCAGGATAAATTGGCAATCTGTAATCTTCCAGCCAATTTCACATGGTTCACCAGAGCAAGATCTGCAGGAATGATATTCCTAGCTGCTAATGACCAACTTCATTATCACGCCACCCTGAGCACACATTTTGCCTTTGGCTTATAATGGGAGTCATTAGGTTCTAGAAAATTCTCTTTCTGTCCTGTTTCTAAATTTGATTTCCCCAGCATCAGAGAGAATACAAATTCTCCTGAGCTTTGTGTATAAGCAGTGAAAGTGTGGATGAAAGGAAAACTTGCATCATCTTTGTGCTGCCATGCCCGCACACAGCCCCGACCCAACCGAAGAAGCCAAGCTCCAGATGGACACTGCCGCTCGAGCTCACTCCTGCAGCATGCTTAGGGTTTTCCATAGGAAATTAACTAAATAACACTAACATTCCTTCCCTCTCTCCTTTCCACTCTTCACCTCCCCCTGTAATGAAACAGCTTAATAAGCTCAGCGCTTAGGCTCTCTCGCGGGAGCAGAAGTTTGACAATTTCATTCTCTCAAGACCCTCCGATCAAAAAGAAAAGTCTCTTTTCTCCTTCACTTGCTTATTCTAAAAAGAGTTTCTCATCAAGGCTATTGTATTTCACTGAAGATGCAACTTTCTGACACACTCTGTCCCGAAATGGTGGTTCAAAGATGCATCCTTTAAAAATGGCAAAAGCGGCACTTTAAGGAGAACCCAATCACACTGTAAGCAGATCCGATCCTGTATTCAACAAAATCATTGTGGCACAAATAGCAGCTTGCTGGTGTTGTAGACATAAAATCATCCAATGAATCAAAATGAGGGTCAAATCTTCCCCGAGTGGTCATTCTCTTGTTTAATGTGTGTGTCCTTCTTCATTATGAACCCAATAATGGAAAGTTTAAATGGAAATGTTCAGTAGCAATTTAAAAATATTGATGGAGCACTTTGTAGGTGCACAGCAATTACTATCTCCTTTAGACACACCATTCAGTCGACTTCAGCACACTCATGGCTTCAGGGCAAAAAGCTCTCTGACAGGTGATGGGGGACATACGCAGGGGGTCCCTGCCTTCAGAGAGTTTATAATTCAGGGTGGAAGAGAAGCAAGCCTAGAAATAACCAGAATCCAGGCAGTTCCACACTCAGTGTGTATTCCCTGACCCCTCACTGGCCAGCCCTGTGCTAAGATGATTGAGGCTCAGTGGTGAGCCCAGGAGAAATGGTATCTCCCATAATGAGGGAGAATGCAATGTGACAAGTCCTTCCTTCCTTCAACAAATATTTATTGAGCATCTTTTGTGTGTCAGCTGCTCTTCTTAAGGCTGTGGATATAGCAGTGAACTTTCAATAATAATCATGGCGATTATGTGCTTTTGGGGAGATAGAAAGCAAATACGTAGTTTCAGGTAGGGGTAAGTGCCCTGAAGAATTTAGAGAGGGGTACCCGGATGAAAAGTGACGGTGGGGGGCTACTTTAGAAAGGGTGGTCAGGGAAGTCCTCTCTGGGAAGACTTTTGAGTAGAGACCGGATGATGGGAGAGAACTCAATGGGCTTTTCGTGGGTCTTGAGCCTGCCGGCCTTTGATCTGTAACTACACCACCAGCTCTCATCCGGCAGATGCCGAGACTTGTCACCCTCCATAATCACGTGAGCCTTTTTGTTCTATTTTAGAACACCTGATTGGATGGAGGCCCCCCACCCCCACATTAGGGAAAGCAATCTGCTTTCTTCAGTCTGTTGATTTAAATGTTAAACTCCTCCAAAAACACCCTCGCAGAAACATCTAGAGTAATGTTTGACCCCCTATCTGAACGCCTTGTGGCCCAGTCAAGTTGGCACAGAAGACCATCCAGCACACAGACAGTGAGATGTACCCCGCCTCTTTTTCCAGTCCCACCTCTCAATTACTCTTCCACATGCTCTGCACCTCACTCCAGACCCCCGACTGCATTCTAATCATGCCCAGCACTTCCGGAGCTGCTCCAGCAGGGGCCCCCCACCCCCCGCCCCATCATCATCTCTGCCTGTCCAGCTCCCGCCCATCATAGAGGCCAACACCGCCTCCTCCTCGCAATACATCCTGTCATCCTCAGTGTGACCGTACCTCACTTCTCCTTCGCTTATGTCCCCCTCTGGCATTTAACATACTTCCCTCATGTCGTTGTTATTTATATAATTTATGATTGAAGCGAGATGCCTCGCAAGAACAATTTCTTCCCCCCTCACTCTTCTGAGAAATGTTTTACGAATTCACCTGGGAACCACGGGGAGGACGGGATCCCCGGTGAAGCTGTTTTACAGGAATGAGTGGCCTTGGCAAATGGTTTGCCATCTCTTGCTTCCTCATCTGGAGAGTGATAGTACCTACCTCCCAGGGTTAAATGTGATGATGCCTCGAAAGCACCTAACCCAGGATGTGGTGAAGAGAGAGCCCTCCGTAAACAAGAGTTGTTGCCAAGGCCACTGAGCAGAGGCTCCCTCGGGAGGTGGACCCACGGCTCCCACAGCTCCCACGAGTCCTGAGGGGAATTTCACACAGGCGGGTGGAGCAGATAACACAATTGTCTGGAGAGGGTGTGAACTGGGAAATGAATCCTTTAAGGTTGAAAAAGAACCGGTCTGATTCCCTCTGTATTTCCCAGGACAGGGCAAGTGGTTCTGGATATGAAAGAGGAGGATGCTTAAATGATCCTGATAAAACCCTCCGGGGCGGCCAGGGCACGGAGGCAGGGGAGGTGGTGGAAAGAGCCTGCTGAAGGAGCTGAGGACTTGGGAAGGTGGAGGCATCCTTGGTCCTGCGTGGCCTGTGGGAGGCAGAGGGCGAGCCCTGGCATCCCCCCAGAGGACCCTGGCAGCCTTCTGTCCTGGGAGCTGAGCTGGCTGACAGAGGCAGCGCTTGGGAGTAAATCAGTTGCTCCACCAAGGCTCTGGGAGACCCTGCCTCAACTTTAGTTATTTACGTTTTGTCATTTTTCACTTATTTTAACAAATGTATTATTAAAGTATAACACACATGCAGAGAACTGCAAAAATCTAATTGTAGTAGCTCAACGAATTTTTGTAAAGTGAACCCAGCCACAGAGCCACCACCTAGGTCAAGAAATAGAACATCACCAGCCACCGAGAACCCTCCCACCTCATGCCCTGTCATTAATCTCCACCCCCATCCTGAGAAGTCATCGCTAGCCTGACCTGGACAACATAGATTCATTTTGCCTGTTCTTCATCTACATGGAATCATACGGTATGTGCTCTTTTGTGTCTGGCTTCTTTTGCTCAAGTTATTTTTGTGAGATTCATTCCTTTATTGTGTGTGATGTTCTTTCTTTCTCAGTGCTGACTAAGTTTTCTTCGTATGAGTATGTCGTAATTTCTTTGCCCATTCTACTGCGGAGGCCCATTTGGGTTGTTTCTGGTTTGGGGCTATTGTGAACAATACTACTAGAAACATTCTAGTACATATTTTGTGTTTGCATTTCTGTTGAGTAAATACCAAGAAATGAAATGTGTATATGCAGTTTTAATGGTAAAGGGGTTGTGCCGATTTACACTCCCACAAAGAGTAAATGAGTTCAACAGTGTCACCGTACCAGCCTCTCTACATTGTTGCCAATATTTGGTATTGAAAGACTCTTTGACCTTAGTCATTATATTGAGTGTACAGAAGGATGATCTGCTTTTCATAGCCCTGGAATGTGGCAGTGGAAGGCAAGTGCCAGAATGGGTCTGATCCATTATCCCCAAGATCTCCAAAGTGAGGTGTGTTTCCGCAAAAGAGCATGAACCAAGGGGTTGGGAGATGCAAGAGAACTTGTATTTGTATGCTTTATTAAGATCTAATTCGTAAACCATACGATTCACCCATTTAATGTATACAATTCAATGGCTTTTAGTATATTTACAAATATATGCAATCATTGTCATAGTCATTTTAGAATAACTCATTATCTCAAAAAGAAACCCCATGCCCCTAGGTATTACACTTCCATCACCTGGTATCCCTACTAGTCTTAAGCAGTCACTAATCTACCCTCTGTCTCTATAGATTTCCCTGTTTTGAACTTTCCTATAAAGGGAATCATCCTGTGTGGTCTTTGGTGACTGGCTTTTTTCACTTAGCATAATGTTTTCAAGGTTCATCCATGTCATAACATGCACCTGTAGTTCATTCCTTTTTATGGCCAAATACTATTCCATTGTATGGACTATATGTAGTTTTAATTATTTAAAAAATGTTGATGTTTTCTGTGTTTTATAATATAACATAGAATACTAGTATAAAATTTAATATATTAATATAAAAGGACTCACCTGTAGTTTATAAATAAGTAAACATATACATACAAACATACATGCACCAGGGAGAAAATCTTAAAAAAGGCTTTACTGATAGAAATTCACCATCAATAGAGTTTGAAGTTCCCTGCATTAGAACCAATGTTCTCTTTCCCTTGGGGTTAAAAGTAGACTTGACTTCCCTTCCCGACTGCCTAAGTTCCAGAATTTGTTTGCTTCAGATAATCATGGTGGGAAAAGGAGCCCAAAGAGTGAGTATTCCTGATAATGTGGTAAATGAGTGGTCCAGCTGGTCTAAATTTAATTTAGAAAAATAAGAGATTTGACCATATTTATATTTCAAATGTTGAAGAGCTGTTCAATCTAAAATTATGTTATTCCCCCTGTCATAACCTCTAATAGGAGCGGCTGTGCCTCTCTCAATTTTTTGTCTTCTCGAAGAGTCTGGTACCAAAGTCCAGTCTAACTCCTCTGTCTGAGCACCCCGTTCTGCTGTCTCTGCATCTGGCAATGCTCTGGGAGAGCCCAGCCTCCTCCTGAAAGGAGCTCAGTCAGGGCCCTTTCGGTTGCAGATAACAGAACCTCACTCACTCTGGCACAGTGGTTCTCCACGGAGGTGGGATTTTGCCCCCCACTCCCATCCGACCCCCACTGGGCATGTTTGGCATTGTCTGGAGACCTTTCTGATGATTACAACTGGAAAGTGCTACTACCATCTGGTGGGCAGAGCCCAGGGATGCTGCTAAGCATCCTATAGTACATGTGCCAGTCCCCAGCAGTGAAGAATTACCCGGCCCTAAGTACTAATAGTGCCAGTCTTTCTCCCTCTCTCCTCTGTCTTGGTCTCTGTCTCTGTCTCTCCCCTCTCTCTATCTCTCCATGTAGTAGCCCATCTTTGCATCTCTCTAAGACTGAGTTTTATTCTTCCCTGTTTATAGACTGGCTATCTGTTTTGCTAAGCAGCAGCAGCAGATGACCACCCACAGCTCCCAAATTCACATGTCCTTAGTTCAAGTGACCACTGAAGACTGATGAGCATCCCTGAACCACAATTCCAGAGGGGAGGGACCCTAGTTCACCCAGTTTGGATAGCTGTCCACCTCCTATCTCATCTGTTAGAGCTGGATGGCGGGATCACTGTCCCACATTGTTGCCAGGTCCTATTCCTGGGGAACAGAAGGCGGCAGTTCTCAGAGAAATGAGAGTCTGGGTTGAATGCACCGTGGCTAACCATATCCTAACTCCTATCATGTTCCCTGGAAATCTTTTGCTACCTGTCTTTTGTCTCCTCCACTACACTAGAAGCTCCCATGGGACTCATCTCTCTAGCACACTGGCTGGCACATTGTGAACACCTAACAAAGACTCTTTAAATGAAGGAGCATTTACTCATTTGCTTCCATTCATAAGTGATGACAAAATCCCCTGTTTACAAACCTGTCCATAAAATACTACGAAACAAAACACAGCGGGTGATTGACAACAACGGGGAGGGTCATGCGCCATAACCTTGGAAAATGGAAAGAGGAAAGAACAATCCTGAAAAGTGCTTGAGCAGAAAGTTACAGAGTGGGCAAGTTGCCTTCTAAGGTAATCACTGTCAGTCATGGGCAGTACAGCTGTTTCATATGAAAATCCTGGTGTCAGACCTCATTGCGGAAGGTGATTTATAACCTCACTTGGCATTTCCTTCCACATTTTATTTATTGATTGATTTTTAGATTTTTAAATTTATTTATTCATGAGAGAGAGAGAGAGAGGCTCCCTGTGGAGCAGGGAGCCCGATGCGGGACTCAATTCCAGGACCGGGGAATCATGACCTGAGCCAAAGGCAGACGCCACCATGACCTGAGCCACCCAGGCGCCCTCCTTCCGCATTTTAAAAACAGAACTTCTTTATATAAAAAAAAAGAAAAAAGAAGAAGAAGAAGAAACAAAAGAGATGAGATCCTGCAGCCTCAGAGACAGCCTCTGGGTTAGGGCTGCCCATCCACCATCTCCCCGGCTCAGGCTTTACTGTCTAAAACCTGCTTGTGCAAAAGTCCTCCATGGTGAGAGCAGAGCGATCACAGAAGTTTAAAGTGAAAACGATATTAAATCACTGTTAGGGGCTGAATTGCGTTACCCCCCCCCACCACCACCAAATTCATATGTTGAAGCCCTAACCTCCAGTACCTCAGAATGTGAGTGTATCTGGAGATGGGGCCTTTACAGAGGTGATTAAGTTAAAACAAGGCTGTTAGGGTGGGTGCTAATCCCATCTGATTGGTTTCCTTCTAAGAGGAGATTAGGACACAAACAAGCATGTGCGCAGAGGGAAGACCATGTGAGGATGCAGCCAGCGGAGGATGGGGACCTCAGGAAGACACCTTGATCTTGGACATCCAGCGTCCAGAACTGTGAGTAAATAAATTTCTCTTGTTTAAGTCACCCAGCCTGTGAAGTTTGGTTATGGCAGCCCTAGCAAACTAATAACATGATTTTTCTCTGATGGCTCTTCATCTTTCCAAGTATAGTTTTATTATTTGTTTATTAATTGCATTTGTAAATTATTTCATTGAACCAGCAAAGGAAAAGCACAGATACTTGACCTCCATAACAAGTTTATCAGATATCCACAGAAAGAGAGCCTGAAAAAAAACAAGGATTAGGACCCACCCTAATCCATGATGACCTTTTTTTAACTTGATTACATCTGCAAAGACCCTGCATCCAAATAAGGTCCCACTCACAGGTAATGGTGGTTAAGACTTAAGTATATCTTTTTGGGAGACACAATTCTACCTGCTACAAATGACTACACTTGAAGGGAGCTGGATAGTGATTGTAAGAATCAGGAAGAATCTTCTGGAATGCCGGTGATGTTCTTGTTCCTGATCCGGGTGCTGGTTACACTGTGGTTTCAGTTTACGAAAATTTGCCCAGCTATTCCTCTCTGATATGTGTACTTTTCTCTATAGATATATGCTTTGATAAAAAAAATTTTTAAGTCACCTTTGTTTAGAATTTACACTTGTTTATCCTTTTGATTTATGTTTCTCTAAAATATTAGGAAAAAGCAAATCTATCAATGTCTCAAAATAAGGGGAAAAGAAGACTGTAATTGAATATATCACCATGGGCTTGGATATTTCCTTTTGATCAGTGATCAAGAAACTATATAATGAGTAAAAGCCACTATGTATTCTATATTTTAAAATTGAATTGATATTTTATTCTTCACAACAGCATCTATATATATTTGAAAAATATTTGGGGGCCCCTGGGTGGCTCAGTCGTTAAGTGTCTGCCTTCGGCTCAGGTCATGATCCCAGGGTTCTGGGATCGAGCCCCGCATCGGGCTCCCTGCTCGGCGGGAAGCCTGCTTCTCCCTCTCACACTCCCCCCCACTCATGTTCCCTTTCTCACTGTGTCTCTCTCTGTCAAATAAATAAATAAAAATCTAAAAAAAAAATATTTGTACACCAGTGTCTCAGGCATTCTCTGTTTACAGATTATGCTTGCCTGCCATATGGCTTCACAGGCCCCTTGCATTAGTTCCAACGGCCACCCTGTGGTCACAGCCTGAGGATCACTTGTCTATGCGACAATGATGTGAGAATAGTGTGCAGTGATAAAGAGCATGGAATTTGGAGTCAGACTGTCTGGGTTGGAATCCCAGACTCTCATTTTCTTAGTATGTGAATTTGGTGTGTGCCTAAGGTTTTCCATCTGTAAAGAGGACTGATAATAATAGTATTTAACTCATAGGATTATTGTCCTAAGATAACTTAATACATGTGAAACACAGAATCTGTAAGTTTCTGTTACACAGTAATTGGGTCAGATTATATATAAGTATTAGCCATTATTATTATTATTATTATCACGATTTGCAAATCTGTGGTTATTGCCAGAATGAGAGTCCAAGGCAGGTGGCTGCCCAGCCCCTGATGGGAGTAGATGTTAGGGATACAGATTATTTGGGGAGGGAGGTTCTTACCTTTTGGCTACTGTTAATTATGCTGCCATGAACATAAGTATGCAAACATCTGTTGCAGTCCCTGCTTTTGATTCTTTTGTGTCTATACCCAGAAGTGGAATTGGTAATCAAATGGTAATTCTGTTTAATTTTCTGAGGAACTGCTATACAATTTTCCACAGCCATGACCCCATATTATACTCCTACCAGCAATGCACAGGGGTTCTGGTTTTTCCACATCCTTGCCAACACTGGTTGTTTTCTGTTTATTTGATAATAGCTGCAATGATCAATTCTATGTATTAATTTAGCTGGGCCTCAGTGGTCAGATGGTTGGTCAAACATTATTCTGGGTGCTTCCAAGAGAGCATTTCTGGATGAGATTAACAATTAAGTCCATGGGCTTTGACTAAAGCAGATTTCCCTTCATAATGTGTTGGGGCCTCATCCAATCAGTTGAAGGCTTAAGCAGAACAAAAAAGACCTGCCTTCCTAAGTTGTGGAAATTCCCCAGCAGTTGGCTTCTAGACTAGAACTGGAATATTGGCTCTTCCTGATTCTCCAGCCTGCTGGTCTACCCTGGAGATTTTTGGATTTGCCCACCTCTACAATCATGTCTCAACTCCTTATAATAATAAATAGATATATAATAAATAGAATAATTTACATATACTAAATATATAATAATATATATTAAATATATAGCCTCCTATTGATCCTGTTTCTTTGGAGAACCCTGACTGATACAATAGTTATCCTAATACATGTGGAGGTCTCATTAGTATTTGAATAAGTACTACAAATAAATACATAACATATGCACATTGTATATAAAACTTTTTCTTTTCATATGTAAAACTTTCATCAAGACTTACTGTAAGCCAGGTGCTACCCTAAGCACTTTCCATGTCTTAACTCATGTGATGTGGACAACTCCCTGAAGCAGGCATTATTATCTCAAATTTATAGATGAGAAAGCAGGTACGTAGAGGTTAAATAACACTTGCCTAAGGTCATGCAGCTGGTATGGGGTGATTTGAACTCAGCAGTCTGGCTCCAAAATCCTTGCTTTTGCCAAATGATGCTCGGACACCTTCTGTTCTGGTAGCTTTACTTAATTCTAATCATCTTGGTGACTTCTCATGCCCTGGATTTCTCCTTCCATCACTTTCCCTGTTCCTAAAAGTCCTACCGTACTTCTGTTCCCTAAAATCAGTCAAGGCTGAGTGCTGCAATATTCCCGATAGTGGTATGTGGTGTGAAGAGGAAGAACGATGGTTTCTGGTCATTACTGAACCCTGCAAATATGCCCTTGAGAAAAAGAAATGAGGAACCGCTAAATCCTTTACACTAGAAGAGGAAAAATTAAATCGTTTAAAAGTGAAAATTATTCCCATAATGTATTTCAGCCAAATGATTAAAGTGTACTCGTACATTAATTACACTTTCAAGACTCTCCTTGTCCTGCTTTGAGGGGCTCTCTCTTTTTCCCAGGGTTAAGTGAGGACAAGGTTTTTGAGGTAGAACTCAATTCCATTTCAAGAAAAGTCTCCCAAGGCTGGTTAGGCAGATTCCCATCCAGAATAATTGCCCAGCCAAGCAATTAAGTCACCTTTAGAAGTTACTAACTTGCAACTGACCTTTGTGGAAACCAGAGCCACAGTTATAACACACAGGTTTGATATTTTTTAAAGATCAAACTCCCCCTCCAGAAAAAAATGTATCCAGCACTTAAACTTGGAAATAATACTAAGCTAGGTCCCTCTCTTTAGAACTGCTGCAAATGTTTTCATATCCTGTTGACCTTACCGTGTCCCATCTTTCAAAACCAAAGCCTGAATAATTTCCTGAAAGCCATTTGCTTTGCCCTTGACCAGCTTCCCAGGATAATTGTCACCACCTTCTGCAATGTGTCTTGGAAATGTGGACCTTTCCAGGTTGTAAAGCATTAGCTAGTGCTAGAAGGAGGCTTAGCAGGGCATGTCACACCTTGAATAGTTGTAAAGACTTCTAAATCAGAGAGGAATCTCAAAGACCATCATATCATTCTTCTTAACTTTACAGATGAGGAAATGGAACTCAGGGGTTTCATGGGAAGACACTAAAGGAATTTAAATAGGGATGGGCCAACAGGGCTCTCCTGCTGAAATTACTTACTAAATCTGTGGGTGATAAAAGCAAAGAATCTGATGGCTATACATTGGAACAATGGGCCCAAAACAGCATGATGAAATTCCACAAATAGTAATAATAAAGGACTGCTTCTAGTCACAGAACCAGGAAGGTTCCCCAACCTGGGAGACAGATGAGGTTTGGCTGACCCCAATCTCTGGATGAGCCTACAGAGACAGTGGTCAGCCAGATGTTAAAAAACCTAATTAAATTCTAATAATGGCACAATCACGTTGTGTTAGAATACGGATGAAGTCTAGAAGGACATATAAAATGGTTCTTGGTAGTTACTTTTGGGCAGTGGAAGTAGGAAGAAGAGAGGGCTATACTTCTTACTTTATATATACACACTGTATCACCTGACTTATTTTACAATGAGCATTGTATTAATTTTGGAATAAGCAAATCTGAACAACTTAAAAAAAATAGTGATTAACAAAAACTGAGGCTGAAGGAGAGTTTCCAGAGGAAGAACAGGAATGTCCTAGATAGATTGTATGGGATGTCTACTGTCTAGCCTTGGGCATCAAAGGGATATCAATAAGTTAAAAGTACTATATTCAGAAGGAAAGAGATCAAATGTTGGAGGGGGCTGGGAATCAGGTCACAGAGATTACTGAACAGATTTAACTAACTTCATACTTTTGAAACAACAGGGGAGTTATCGTTTATCTCATTCTGAAGAGCTAGTGCATAGAAATCCATCCATCCATTCATTCATTCATTCACCCATTTATTCATCCAACACCATAAACCAAGTGTATCTTCCTTAAAAAAGCATTTGAGAAAGTATTTCCGCTGGCAAAGAATTAGGCTACTTTAAAAGGATAAGTCCCTTATCCTGGAGCATATTCAAGGAATGGTTGGCTGATCTATTCTGAGAGACAGACACCTGCATTTTTAAGGATGATGGACTAGGAAATGTCTAATGATTCTTACCAGTTTATATGTATATCATTTTCCTGCTCGGAAGTACTGTGAAGGCTCTGAATTGCTAGCAGTGTAAAGGAAGGTTGAATTATTCACCGTGACATTCAAGGCCCTTCAGAATGTTGCTCTGACTGCCTTTCCCGGTGTGTCTCCTACCATCCCCATTAGGCACCCACTTCCCAGCCTCCCCGGTCCATTTGTCAGGCACCTTCTGGCTCCTTGCGTGTCCTTTGTTCATGCTGTTCCTTCCTAGAATGCCCTTTTGGCTTTTCTTGACCTAGTGAAATACAACTCATTTTTCAGTTTGAATCATTGACTACTACCTGGCTTTGAGGCTTTCCCTCTCTCCCAGATACCACTTTTCAAAGCTGACATTCCCTGGTGAGAATTCAGTTACACCGGTAGTTTACACCTGGGGTCCAAACTACTTGGTTGATAGTGCTCACACATATTAGAGGTTAAAAATGTAAAATGTTATGCCGATGTCCCTGTAACGCATCTAATATCGTGTCATGGTTGGCTTTGGGTGCCTCTTTACTTACTGCTAGATATGAGCCCCTTGAGGTCAGGATCACGTCCAGTCAAATCTAGATCCTCTGGGCTTTGTAAAAAGCCTGTCACCTCCAGAGTCACCTGGAAATCTGTGCTGAATGAATTCATGGACTTGAAATACCTCTCATTCTGTTCCTTACCAGTCAGTTAAAATTTCCGACTTCAACAAGTCGTTACCTCCTCCGTGCTTCGAGACTTTAGTTGAAATTGGTATGATGTACAAATGCAGTATTTCTTACTACATTAGAGGTCTTCAGGAACGTTCTGAGAATACACCTAGTTGATGTAGTTCGACTTTCAAAGAGGAGGATACCTGAGACTGCCATTCTCAGAGTGGGGAGTCTAGGGTCCAGCAGGTAAGAGTCTACTCTAGAGCGCAATCCAACTTAAGAGTCCAACAGATCTGACTTTGAATTCTGCCTATGCCACGTCCTAGCCATGTGACCTTGAGTAAGATACTACTGTGTCTGAGCCTCAGTGTCCTCGTAAAAAGGGAATAAAAATGGTACCTTCCTCATTGGGTTGTTGGAAGGACAATATCAGAAGATCCTGCATACAAAGCACTAAGCCCAATGCCCGCCACAGAGTAAGCACTCAGTAGAAATAGATATTATAATAGCTGTGTGTTCTGAGCTTGGCAGCTGCAGAAACAACCTTGGATTCATGAGCAACTACTACCTGCTATAACTCCCCCTGGCTGCTTCCAATACCATGCACACATAGTGTCTGGTTCCTAAAAGGCATTATACAATGTTGAAGGCACTCAAACATGGGTTTTAATATTTGGAGCATTAACTTCCAAAAGGAATGGGCTTTTACATTTGTTATGTCTAACATTGCAGTTTTTGCCTTAAATCCACCACCAAAATGACTTGACCCATTTGTATTAAGCCCTTTACGTGAGCAGAACATTGTGGCTTGCGCTTACTCAAATCCAAATTAAGGTCTAAATCTGAAGAAAGAAAAACACCTTTTTAAAGAACCAAACTCCATGAGGAGAGAAAGTAGGCCAAACACCTACTGGACAAGCTGTTGGAAAGGAGACACCATCTCTTTTAACTTTTGTTACTTGCTACTGGCCCTAAAATAAATCCGTTTGTGCCAACGCCTATTATTTCCCCACTTCCAAAGAAGGTCAGCATTCAAACAATACAGAAGATTCTGGATAGGATCTCATAATGGTGATTACTTCCTACAGAAAGTTTAAGGTCTGGTTCTGCATCTTTCTGGCTGTGTGATTTTGCCGTACCTCAACCTTTCCGAAGCTCAGTTCTTGTTTTCCAATCTCTGAAATGGGGATAATAATGTAACTTTGCCAGTTCCGGAGCAGTAATTCCGTTTTCTTCCTGATCCAATAGGAATAATTATACCCACCTCAGAGTTTGTGGTAGAATGAAGAATATATATATATATATTTTTTTATTTTTATTTTTTTAGAGAGAGAGCATGAGTAGGGGGAGGGGCAGAGGGAGAATCTTTTTTCAATTTATTTTTTGAATTTAAATTTAATTAAACAACATATAATGTATTATTAGTTTCAGAGGTAGAGGTCAGTGATTCATCAGTCTTATATAATACCCAGTGCTCATTACATCATGTGCCCTCCTTAATGCCCATCATCCCAGTTACCCCATCACCCTACCCTCCTCCCATCCAGCAATCCTCAGTTTGTTTCCTATAGTTAAGAGTCTCCCATGGTTTGTCTCCCTCTCTGATTTCATCTTGTTTTATTTTTCCCTCCCTTCCACTATGATCCTCTGATTTATTTCTTAAATTCCACATATGTGTGAGATCATATAATTGTCTTTCTCTGATTGACTAATTTCGCTTACCATAATACCCTCTAGTTCCATCCACATCATTGTAAATGGAAAGATTTCCTTTTTTTGATGGCTGAGTAATATTCCATTGTATATATAAACCACATCTTCTTTATCCATTCATCTGTGGATGGACATCTGGGTTCTTTCCATAGTTTGGCTATTGTGGACATTGCTGCTATAAACATTGGGGCGCAGGTGCCCCTTTGGATCACTACATTTGTATCTTTGGGGTAAATACCCAGCAGTGCAATTGCTGGGTCATAGGGTAGCTCTATTTTCAACTTTTTGAGGAACCTCCACACAATTTTCCAGAGTGGCTGCACCAGCTTGCATTCTCACCAATAGTGTGAGAGGGTTCCCCTTTCTCCGCATCCCTGCCAACATCTGCCGTTTCCTGAGTTGTTAATTTTAGCCATTTTGACAGGTGTGAGGTTATATCTCATTGTGGTTTTGATTTGTATTTCCCTGATGCTGAGTGATGTTGAGCAAAATTTTTTCACATATCTGTTGCCCATTTGTAGGTCTTCTTTGGAGAAATGTCTGTTCATGTCTTCTGCCCATTTCTTGATTGGATTATTTGTTCTTTGGACGTTGAGTTTGATAAGTTCTTTATAGATTTTGGATACTAGCCCTTTATCTGGTAAGACATTTGCAAATATCTTCTCCCATTCTGTCGCTTGTCTTTTGGTTTGGTCGACTGTTTCCTTCGCTCTGAGAAAGCTTTTTATATTGATGAAGTCCCAATAGTTCATTTTTGCCTTTGTTTTCCTTGCCTTTGGAGAGCTGTCTAGCAAGAAGATGCTGTGGCCGAGGTCACAGAGGTTGCCACGTATGTTCTCCTCTAAGATTTTGATGGATTCCTGTCTCACATTTAGGTCTTTCATCCATTTTGAGCCTATTTTTGTGTATGATGTAAAGAAATGGTCCAGTTTCATCCTTCTGTATGTGACTGTCCAGTTTTCCCAACACTATTTGTTGAAGAGACTGTCTTTTTTCCATAGGTTATTCTTTCCTGCTTTGCCGAAGATGAGTTGACCATAGAGTTGAGGGTCCCTTTCTGGGCTCTCTATTCTGTTCCATTGATCTATGTGTCTGTTTTTGTGCCAGTAGCATACTGTCTTGATGATCACAGCTTTGTAATAGAGCTTGAAGTCTGGAATTGTGATGCCACCAGCTTTGGTTTTCTTTTTCAACATTCTCTGGCTATTCGGGGTCTTTTTGGTTCCATACAAATTTTAGGATTATTTGTTCCAGCTCTGTGAAAAAAGTTGATCGTATTTTGATAGAGGGTGCATTGATGTATAGATTGCTCTAGGTAGCGTAGACATTTTAATGATATTTGTTCTTCCAATCCATGAGCATGGAACTTCTTTCCATTTCTTTGCGTCTTCCTCAATTTCTTTCATGAGTGTTCTATAGTTTTCTGAATACAGATCCTTTGCCTCTTTGGTTAGGTTTATTCTAGGTATCTTACAGTTTCGGTGCAATTGTAAATGGGATCAGTTTCTTTATTTTTCTTTCTTCTGCCTCATTGTTAGTTTATAGACATGTAACTGATTTCTGTGCATTGATTTTATATCCTGAGACTTTGCTGAATTCCTGTAGGTGTTCTAGCAATTTTGGGGTGGAGTTTTTGGGTTTTCCACATAGAGTATCATGTCATCTGTGAAGAGTGAGAGTTTGACTTCTTCTTTGCCAATTTGAATGCCTTTTATTTCTTTTTGTTGTGTGATTGCTGAGGCTAGGACTTCTAGTACTATGTTGAACAACAGTGGTGATGGTGGACATCCGTGCCGTGTTCCTGACCTTAGGGGAGAAACTCTCAGTTTTTCCCCGTTGAGAATGATAATTGCTGTGGGCTTTTCATTTATGGCTTTTATGATATTGAGGTATGTTCCCTCTATCCCTACACTGTGAAGAGTTTTAATCAAGAAAGGTTGCTGTACTTTGTCAAGTGCTTTTTCTGCATCTATTGAGAGAATCATATGATTCTTGTCCTTTCTTTTATTTATGTAGCATATCACATTGATTGATTTGCAGATGTTGAACCACCTTTTGGCCCAGGAATAAATCCCACTTGGTCATGGTGAATAATCCTTTTAATGTACTGTTGGATCCTACTGGCCAGTATTTTGGTGAGAATTTTGGCATCCATGTTCATCAGGGATATTGGTCTGTAATTCTCCTTTGTGGTGGGGTCTTTGTCTGGTTTGGGGATCAAGGTAATGCTGGCCTCATAAAACGAGTTTGGAAGTTTTCCTTCCATTTCGATTTTTTGGAACAGCTTCAGAAGAATAGGTATTAGTTCTTCTTCAAATGTTTGGTAGAATTCCCCTGGGAAGCCATCTGGCCCTGGACTCTTGTTTATTGGAGATTTTTGATGACTGCTACAATTTCCTTACTGGTTATGGGTTTGTTCAGGTTTTCTATTTCTTCCTGTTTCAGTTTTGGTAGTCTATATGTCTCTAGGAATGCATCCATTTCTTCCAGATTGCCTAATTTGTTGGCCTATGGTTGCTTATAATATGTTCTTATAATTGTTTGTATTTCTTTGGTGTTTGTTGTGACCTCTCCTCTTTCATTCATGATTTTATTTATTTGGGTTCTTTCTCTTTCTTTTTGATAAGTCTGTTCAGGGGTTTATCAATCTTATTAATTCTTTCAAAGAACCAGCTTCTAGTTTCGTTGATCTGTTCTACTGTTCTTTTCGTTTCTATTTCATTGATTTCTGCTCTGATCTTTATTCTCTTCTCCTGCTGGGTTTAGGCTTTATTTGCTGTTCTTTCTCCAGTTCCTTTAGGTGTAAGGTTAGGTTGTGTATTTGAGACCTTTCTTGTTTCTTGAGAAAGGCTTGTATTGCTATATACTTCCCTCTTAGGACTGCTTTTGCTGCATCCCAAAGGCTTTGAACAGTTGTGTTTTCATTTTCATTTGTTTCTATGAATTTTTAAAATTCTTCTTTAATTTCTTGGTTGACCCATTCAGAGAGAATCTTAAGCAGGCTCCATGCCCAGCACAGAGTCAGATGCAGGGCTCAATCCCATGACCCTGAGATCATGACCTGAGCCTAAATCAAGAGTCAGACACTTAACTGACTGAGCCATCCAGATGCCCCTGTAGATTATATAAATACATACTAATTATTAGCATATATATTTAATATATATGCACTCGTATATACTATTATATTAATTATATTAATTTTTTATATATGTGTGCATGTGTATACTCTTCCTCATTGCTTATGGGGTTATTGTAAGGACAGGAGGAATTATGGAGTATGATATGTCATGAAAGTATGCTGTGACTTAAAAATATTATATGAGTATGAAGTACAATAATTAATGAATATGGATGGCATAATGGAAGGGATTTTTATGCAGCAGTTCACTTGCTGAGATGGTAAATCAGGAGACCTATGTGAGCAATTTATTACGCTTGTTTGCCATACTGATTGGCCATCCCTACCTTGCAGAACTTTCCTTTAAATCATTTTGTTCCTGTTTCATAAATACTCATATTGTATAAAATTATAAGATGCAGGTAAGTAAATATAAAAAAAGAACTAGAAAAGTCACTCATAATCCTGTCATCCAGTTATAATTTTGGTGTAACCCTTTCAGACTTATTTCCATGCATGTATTTGTGTTTATTTCTTTTTAAAGATTTTATTTATTTATTTGACACAGAGAGAGAGACAGCCAGGGAGGGAACACAAGCAGGGGGAGCGGGAGAGGGAGAGGCAGCTCCTGGCTGATCAGGGAGCCCGATGTGGGGCTCAATCCCAGGACCCTGGAATCATGACCCGAGCTGAAGGCAGATGCCCAATAACTGAGCCACCCAGGCGCCCCTTGTATCTATTTCTTAAATGAAATAGTCCCGTATAGTGTTTTATAATCATTTATTTTTGCTTAACAGAATGTCTTGAGCAAATTTTGTTGTTGTTGTTGTTGTTTTTAAAGATTGTGTTTATTTATTTATTTATTTGAGAGAGACAGCAGAGCGAGAAAGAGAGAGCACAAGCTGGGGGGAGAGGCAGAGGTAGAGGGAGAAACAGACTCCCCCTGAGCAGGAAGCCCAATGAGGGACTCAATCCCAGGACCCTGAGATCATGACCTGAGCCAAAGGCAGCCGCTTAACCAGCTGAGCCACCCAGGTGCCCCAAACATCTTTTGTTGTTAGTAAATATATTTCCATATCATTTTTAAATGTATAATATTTATAGTATTATTGTTTAGCATTATAATATTCTACTGTATAGCTATACCACATTTTATGTAATCATTGTTCAGTGTTGAACCATACAATTTATTTCAAATTGTATGCTATTTATATAGTTAAGGTTATGATAAACATCCTTAGAGCTAAAGATTTGATCACATCAATGGTTATGATTATAAAAATAAATTGAAGTGGAATTACTGATTAAAATGTACATACCTTTTTAACAGCTTGATTGAGGTATAACTTACATACCGTAAAATTTACCAAATGGGTATAATTCAATGGTCTTTACTAAATTTATAGAGTTATACAACCATCACCATAATTCAGCTTTGGAATGTTTCTGTCACCTCCCCAAAGTTCCTTCATGCCAATTTTCAGATAAACCCTACTCCTATCCCAATCCTGGCTGCTTTCATTTAGAATACTGTTTTTGAGGTTTGTCTGGTAGCATTTATCAGCACTTCATTCCTTTTTATTGCCAAATAGTATTCCATTGTACGGATATACCACATTTTGTTTAACCATTCATCAGTTGACCCACATTTGAATTTGTTGCAATTTTTTGACTATTGTGAATAATGCTGCTATGAATATTCATGAATGAGTCATTGTGTGGACATGGGCGTACATTCCATTTCTTGGGTAAATACCTAACTATGGAATCTTTGGGTTGTATGGTAAGTTTGTTTTTAAATTTTTAAGAAATTACACATTGGTTTCCAAAGTGGCTGTACCACTTTACTTTCCTATCAGAAACACATGATGGTGCTGGTTTCTTTACGTCTTTGCTAACGCTTGATATTGCTAATCTTCTGGATTGTAGCCATTCTAGCAATGCATAGTGGTATCTCACTATAGTTTTAGTTTGCATTTTCATAATTATTAATGACATTGAGCATCTTTTCAGATGCATATCAGCCATTTGTATATTTCCTTTGGTGAAATGTCTGTTTAACTATTTTGCCAATTTTTAAATTGGATTTTTTTGTCTTTTTAGAGCTGCAAGAGTTATTTCTATATTCTGGATGCAACTCCTTTATCAGATACGTGATTTGCAGATATTTTATCTTGGCCTATAGCTTACCTTTTCATAGACCTAGATGTTTTGTTCTTGTTGATGGTACAGTTAATGGAGTTGTTTTTTTAAATTTCATGTTCAAATTGTTTGCTGTCAGTATACAGAAATATAATTGATTTTTGCATTTGATTTCATTTCCTGCAATCTTGCTAAAATCATATATTCTAGTAGGGTTTTAAAAAAATGTTGATAGATTTCTTAGGATTTTCCACATGTAGGATTTGTATCTTTTTTAAATGAGGTGAAATTCACATAATAAAAAATCAACCATTTTAGAGTGTACAATTAGGTGGCACTTAGTACATTCACATAGTTGTACAACCACCAACTGTACTGACTTCCAAAACATAACACCCTAAAAGAAAACCCCATGCTCATTAAGCAGTCATTCCACATTTCCCCCTCCAAACCCTAGGCTCTGACAATCATCTGCTTTTCTGTCTCTGTGGATAGACCTCTTCTGGATCTTTCATATATATGGAATCATACAAGATGTGACCTTTTGTGCCTGACTTCTTTCATTTAGCATGTTTTCTAGGTTGATCTGCATTATAATATGTAGGAGTACTTCATTCCTTCTTAAGGCTGAATAATATACTATTGTATACACACATCACATTTTGTTTATCCATTCATTCATTGATGGGCATATGAGTTGTTTCCATCTTAGGGCAATTACAAATAGTGCTGCTTTGAGCATTTCTGTACAAGTAGTATCTCTTTGAATCCCTGTTTGAGTTTCTTTTGGGTATATACCTAGGAGTGGAATTAATGTATTATATGATAATTCTATGTTTAACTTCGTGAGGAATCACCAAACTGCTTTCCACAGCATTTGTACCATTTTACATCCTCACCTGCAATTTATGAAGGTTCCAATTTTTCAATCCTTACCAACACTTTTCCTTTTCTTTCTTCCTTCCTTTCTTTCCTTTCTTTCTTTCTTTCTTTCTTTCTTTCTTTCTTTCTTTCTTTCTTTCTTTCTT
>NC_058407.1:15331002-15397904 GCF_002201575.2 Neomonachus schauinslandi | reverse complement strand
CTTTCTTTCTTTCTTTCTTTCTTTCTTTCTTTCTTTCTTTCTTTCTTCCTTCCTTCCTTCCTTCCTTCCTTCCTTCCTTCCTTCCTTCCTTCCTTCCTTCCTTCCTTTCTTTCTTTCTTTCTTTCTTCTAACCACCCTAGTGGGTGTGAAGCAGTATCTCATTGTGGTTTTGATTTGTATTTCCCTAATGAGATCATGTTTTGTAACTATATATTTTTAGTTGTTTTCTTAATGATTGCTTTAGGAATTACAGTATGTATCTTATCCACATTTTAATTGAGGTTATTCCTGATTTAATTTGAGTGAAATATAGCAACTGTGCTCCAATATATCTCATTTATTAGCCCTAATTTGTGCTTTTGTCATATATATTACATCTATATATATTGTAAACCAGATAATACAGTGTTATAATTTTTGCTTTATACAATCTTATGTCTTTTAAAGACATTAAGGGAAGAGAAAAGACAAAATATGTTCATACTGTCTTTTCTATTTACCCACACATTTACCATTTACTTCTTTTTATCATTCACATTATCACCTGGTGTCATTCTCTTTCAGCCTAATGGACTTCCTTTAGCACTTCCTGTAGGCCAGGTCTCCTAGCAACACACTCCCTAAGTCCTTGTTGATTTGCAAATATCATTATTTTCCCTTCAGTTTTGAAGGATAGCTTTGCTGGATATAGAATTCTTTTTTGACAGTGTATGTATTCTTCAGCATTTTGAATGTTTCATTCCCCTGCCTATTGCCTTTGTTGTTTCTGAGGAGAAGTTAGCCATTAATCATATGGTGTTTTCCTGAGGTGATGTCATTTTCTTCCTGCTGCTTTTAAGATTTTGTTTCTGTTTTTGGCATTCAATAGTTTTGACTATCATGTGTCTAGGTGAGAGTGTCTTTGCGTTTATCTATTCTATTTGGGGGTTGTTGAACTCTTCAGATCTACAGATGAATGCATGCAGGCTCCTAAGTAGCCAGGGATGCCTGGACTGCTCATCTAGCTCCTCTGACTTATTCATGTCCAGTATCTCCCTGTTAAATTTCTGGCTAGTCCCCCTCTTGTCACTCACCCCAATCAGCAGTGTGACTTCAAACTATCATAACTGTAGATTTCCCCTGTTTGTTTTCTACCAAGTTTGCTACTTTTACTGACAATCCTTTTGGGCATGGGTTTTCTCCACCCACTCCAAATTAAAGCCACTCCAGTAGCAAAGTTACTGCTATTCACAGATTGCCCTGCCCCAGTAGCTCCACTGTGTCACGAGTTAGGTGGAGGGATGGGAGTGTTTCTAGATAAGAACGCCATAGACTTTCTGTAAGACTGATTCTTACCCGAAGTTCAGCAGTTTCTCATGAGTAAATAGCTTTCAATTTCATGTTTGCCTTTGGCCCATTTCCAGAGCTCTGGAATGAAAATTTTTTAACAATTTTGTCCAATTTTATTGTGGGGGGGGGCAAAAAATTTGCCTACATCTTCTCTCTGCCCTAGTGAGAAGTTCTGTCTGTGCATGCATTTTTAATACTTTTGATACAGAGGGATAGATTGCCCTCCAGAAAGATTATACCAATTCATGTTCCTATAAGTAGTATATGAGAGTGCCAATTGCCCCCTAATATTTCCAGGATTGGATAATAGCATTAAATAAATCTATCATAATTTATAGGTAAAAAATTTACCACACTATGGGCTTAATTTAAACCTCTCTAATTATCATTACTTCAAGGATCTTACTTGAGGAAAGGATGAAATGCGATTGTAAGTGTTAAAATCCTCTGGATGTAAAAAAAAATTCTATAGAAATGCAAGGCATGTATTACTGTCTTGCAATGCTTAAAGTTTGACTGTGAACGAAAATAGTTCCCACAAATCCTTGTGTTCAAGGCGCTTGGGATAAGCCCAGAAAGATCCCTGCCTTATATATGAAGAACTCAGGGTTTAGTGAATGTATTATATCCACTCATGGGGAATATTAGTGATAATGTTCCAGCAAACCAAAGTTAGAATAATTTCTCAGTAAATGCAGAAACTGCAGGATTTAACAGGAAATTGAGGGAGAAGGGAGAAAGCACAACTCTACCTGGAAAGTCAGTGTTTGCAGACAGTTCTGATATGGATTTAATATCTGAGAGTGTCAAGACAACAGTTGAATGACAGTGTCCTAAGACTTCTCAGGAATGATGTATGCAATGCTGACATTTGTTCAGCATTTCCTCTGAAGGGAGCAAGGGAATAAGAAGGAAAATCCATGGAAAGTCCATGAAATCCTGGAGAATGAGGCATGGGCTTTTCTCTTGATAACCTAATACATACTGATTGTAGAAAATATAGGAAATTCAGATATGCAAAAGAACACACTTCTACATGGTCTCATCACCCAAACACAACCAAGTTTGTATATATCCTTCTTGGTTTTATGTACGGGAAGGGGAAAGAGGAAGAGATATGTTGTAATCCACATGAGTTTATTTGTTTTAAACTCTGGTATTTCTTTTTAGCCCCTTCAGCTGGGACAGGAGGCTGCTAAGGAGAAGTCAGAACAGTAGAACCTGAGCAAAGACGTCAGAATCAATTTTCAAAGGCCAGGAGGTAAGAAGCTGATGAAGGATCCATCTACATGAGATAATGAGACTTTTCATGCCCGGGAAGAAAACATCAGCACCCACTGGATGTGGGGAGAGGTGTAGAACAAAGAACCATGAGAACAGACTAAAGCAATACTTCTCAAACAATCTGTGGTGATGGATCAGTTTTAAATTTCTGATCTATCCTAGCCTGACGCTTTTGTGAAATATAAAAAAAAAAAAATTGACACATTTGGAAGTCACAGCAATTTCAGATTGCTATAAATTACTCTAAATTTTTGTGTTTATTGCAGGTTGATAATACACAGCTTGAAGACCAGCAGAGGTCCATGGGTAGGACTGTACTAAAATATAGTCTCATTACAGGGACAATTTAGATATCAATAGGGATAAGGACAGTTGCATGCTAGTAAATGTTTAACAACCGGTTCTTGGGCAAGGGGGAGGTGATTTGTAACATTTGACAATTTCCATGGTGTACATACTCCCATCATGACAGATTTCAAGCTATGAAGGTGAAATCAATGAATGCAGAGAGTAGATACGCAGGAGATGTATAGGGCATACCACCACATACAGAAACCTACAAATGGGTCTTAAGTTAACAGCAACCATCATCACAAAAATAAAATCTATACCCTTTAAACCTGCAGAAGAAAAGCCACCCAGTCCAATGGAACGCAGGAAAGGAGGATAAAAAGAAAACTCCTCCTTTTATTGGAGTATTGCTCACATTATATAACCTGCCTGTTAAGACAGAAGCCAGAAGTCATTTTCCCAGCTTCCTCTGCAGCTTAGATGAAAACATGTGACCTACACTCAGCCAATCAGATGGCCTTCCTCTAGACTTCTATTCAGGAGAGACCATCCAGAGGAAGCTTTGTGTAAACCTTGGTGACAAATTTTTCTAGATCTCGGCAAGCAGCAGTGAAGGGAAACTAGCATCAGCTCCTAACCTTATCAGTGAGAGCTGTAGAGTCTGTGGTGAGTGGTGGCTATACTGGGGGCATCCCCATGGTGTGGTTTGGGGACTGACATCCTGATGCTCCTAGAGAGTCTATGAGATTCCTAATAACCTTCCTATATTCCCTTTTCTGCTGAAACCATCAATAATAGATTCTCTTGTGTTCAACAATGATTGATTCAACACCTCCACTCCATTTTAAAAATAAGATCTTTATTGAGATATAATTCACATACCATACAACTCACCTACGTAAAGTGTACAAGTCAGTGGTTTTTAGTATATTCACAAAGTTGCACAATTATCACCACAATCAGTTTTTACACTTTCCTCACCCCCTAAAGAAATTCTCTACCCATTAGCAGTCACTCCCTATATTGCTGCAACACCCTGCACCTCCACCCCTAAGTCCCAGACACCACTAACCTACTCTCTATCTTTGAGTGTTTGCCTGTTCTGAGCATTTCATATGAATGGAATCATATATTATGTGGTCTCTTGTGACTGGCTTTTTTCACTTAGTTTCAAGTTTTTAAGGTTCATCCATGCTGTAGTATGTTTTGATATCTTATCCTTTTTACTGCTGAATAACATTCCATTGTATAAATATACCTCATTTTTTTAACCATTTATCGGTTGATGGACATTTGGGTTTTTTCCACTATTATGAATAATGCTGCTATGAACATTTGTATACAAGTTTTTTGGGTTTTTTGGGTTTTTATTTTTTAGTGTGGACATATGTTTTGGGTATACACCGTGGAGTAGAATTACTGGGTCATGTGATAAATCTATGTTTAACCTGCTGAGGAATTGCCAAACTGGTTTTCAAAGTGGCTGCACCATTTTATAATTTCTCAGTAGTTAAAATATGAGGATTCCACTTTCTCTACCTCTTTGCCAACACTTGTTATAGTCTAATCTTTTTTATTACAGCCATCCTAGTGGGTGTGAAGCAGGATTTTGTTGTAGGCTTCATTTGCATTTCTCTGATGCCTAATGGTAATGAACATCCTTTCATGTGCTTATTGGCCATCTGGATCTTCTTTCTCAATTTTTCAATTGGGTTATGCATCTTTTTATTAAGTTTTAAAGTTCCTTATGTATTCTAGATACAGATCCTTGATCAGATATATGATTTACAAATATTTTCTCCCATTCAGTGGGTCATCTCTGTCCCTCATTTTTTATTTACAAAACAGAACTAGTTAAGCCTTGAATTGGGTACTGGCAAAATCATAAACACAGATGGTTTATGAGTATTTAGAAATTTAGAAATTAAAAAGCTAATATGGGTTCACTGAGAATAAGAACTAACATCATTTCATTTTGTTCTTATACCCTTATTTCCTTCTGTTGCCTTTTTTACTAGAAATTTTACCTCCTCTTGCTATTACTTTCTATAAGGAAGGAGACGTCAACTCCCCATAAACCACAATGTTCTAATAGTAAAGCTGGAATGGGTTCTCTTATCAGGTGGTGAACTTCTAAGCAAAAACAGGATGAGGCACTTGGACTGACCATCTGTTAAGATGTTGCAAAGGAAACATCTGAATTGAATTACATATTTTCTAAGATCCTCTCCTAATTTAAGATTCTAGTCATTGATTCACTCCTGTCTCCATCCATCCATTCATTCTTTGTTCCAAGGAAAACTTTAAAGGTCTTCTAGGAATTCATAAAATAACACAAGAGAACACAAATTGGAAGAAGCAAGAAGGAGAACAAAATAAGCCAGGCCACAGGTATCAAATGAAGGACAATACAAAGGGCCCGTCTTACCAGCCTATATGTTGTTAGATGGTAAAGTAAATACAAAGGGCCTGTCTTACCAGCCTATATGTTGTTAGATGGTAAAGCCACACATTTGGCTTCCAGTTTTCCCACAGTCAAGGCTGAGAGGAGGCCTTGATCAGCGACATAATTTACAGTGCCCATTAGTCACAATTCTTCTTGGTTGTAGGACCAGAAAGAAATGTTTCCAGATCCCGCCCCACAAAACTTGCACTTTATATTACAATATTTCTTTTTTCTAGGTCCCCTTTGGACTTTTAATCACTTTGCTAACTGCCATCTCTCTCACATTGGGCGACACTTGGGAATGCTGACAGCCCCAAAGCTGAGAGCTATTGCCCCACAAATGAAAATAATAAAATTGCCTTTCCTCCTTAGAGTTTCAACACATGAGCCCTCCTTGCTTGGCTCTTACAATGATACCTTTTGAATAATGACCACAACTACCATGTATTGAGCACGTGGGCACTTCTCCGTCTTGACATTGAGTCTTCCCAATAACCCTAAACAAGAGAGCATTTGCCTGTTTTATAGAGATGGGGAAACAGAGTCAAGGGAAATGATCTGGTCAAGGTCACACAGCTGGTAAGCAACAGAGTCAGGACTCACACCCAGGCCTGTCAGTCTCCTTAGACAGTCTTCTTTTTTTGTTTTGTTTTCATTTTTTTCTTCTTTCAATATAATCCCATTGCTGTTTCTTTTTTCCTGATGACATTTTTAATCACTTCCTAAATTCTTTGAGCTTTATCTGAAGACCTCCGTGTTGGTTAGACTAAAGACTAATCTGCCATAACAGAGAAACCCAAAATGCAGCTCTTTAAACAATGTAGGAGTGTTTTATTTCCTCTCATGTGAAGTCCAGAGTTAGTGGACTTTACTGGCCCAGAAGTAAAGAGATGTGGGAGTTGCACTAGTCACTACTGTTTACATATCATCGTGTGCAGTGGACCTTTGGCTCACACTCTTAGCTCTGGCTGGGTGATCAGGTGCCTAGCTAAAATTCCATGTGCTTGTGTGGGTGGGGATGAGGTTCCATTATTTAAAAGAAAAGGTGAAGACAGTCCTGAGGAAATGGTTACAGGCTCCATCACACCCCTCAGGAACATTTCTCTTCCTTCTGATTCTGAGTTTTATTACGAATCAGCATTTACCCACCAGTGGCCAGACTGCCTTCTTGCCATTTGCTTTATGTGTGGCTGAGAAATAGATGTTACCTCTTGCTTTTTTTTTTTTTCTTAAGATTTTATGTATTTATTTGAGAGAGAGAGAGAGAGAGAGACAAAGTGTGAGAGAGAGAGCATAAGCAGGGGGACAGGGGATGCCAGCAGAGGGACAGGGAGAAGCAGACTCCCCGCCAAGCAGGGCTTCATCCCAGGACCCTGAGATCATGACCTGAGCCGAAGGCAGACACTTAACCAACTGAGCCACCGAGGCACTCCATCTCTTGCTTTTTTCAAGTTCTCTTCAGTTTCATTTCTTCTCTCTGGCCATGAAAGCAAAGTCATTATGCACATAGAAATTGGGAGGTGAAAATGGTTTTCTGATTTTACAGATGGAGAAATAGGGATTCAAAGTGAATGATTTGTATAGGGTCACTCAGATAGTAGCAGAGGGGGGACTTGAACGTGGGTGTCCTGCTTCCATCCCACCACAGGGACATAAGCCCTCCTCACCTAAGCCCCTTCCTTTGCCGTTTTCCTGCTGGAGGACAATGCCAAGAAAATGAACAACACATCTGGAAAGGTCCAGAAGCTCTGAAGTTTCCCTTAGAAGATCATTAAAGGTGAGGCAAATCAAAACACAGACAAATCCTTTCAGCTAGATAAAGCACAGTAATGCCCATTTGAAAACTGGTAGAAGCACTCTAAAATCAGTCCTAGGGCGCCTGGGTGGCTCAGTCGGTTGAGCGACTGCCTTCGGCTCAGGTCATGATCCTGGAGTCCCGGGATCGAGTCCCACATCGGGCTCCCTGCTCGGCGGGGAGTCTGCTTCTCCCTCTGACCCTCCTCCCTCTCATTCTCTCTGTCTCTCATTCTCTCTCTCGCAAATAAATAAATAAAATCTTTAAAAAAAAATCACTCCTAGTAATTTCCAGGCTTCCTATAAATCTTCCTGACACCCCTGAAGAGATCTCTCCTAACCAGGCTTGTAGCCTTGTCTGTTCATTGTTGTGAAAGGATTACTCCATGCATCAAAAATTCCCAGTCCCAATAGCACCATGAGGATCCAGGATGACATACGTTGCTTTTTCTCCTTTTCTTTCTTCTTTTCTTAGCTCAAATTCAATGCTGCTTGAGGGGCTGGAGGAATTCCATGAGCTCTAGAGTCTGGGTGAATTAGCCTCTCAACAGCATTGCAGTCAGACTGGTAGGCCATCAACAGGTCTGCTCAGCCTGGTTTTTCAAAGCCTGGCTTTTCTTCACTGAGGAGGAGAGACAAACAGAGGAGGGATGCAGAGGGTCAGTTTATGTGTGGTAGATACTTGTTTTAGGAGTATATGTCTGAGAGGATGTGTGTGGGGCTGGGGGAGTTGTGAGGGGATGTGGGTGTGATATGGGTGTGTGTATCCTCTGGAGGGAGAGGAAGAGAAGAGGGAAAAAAAGGTGGGGGGGAGAAAGAAAAAGAATTCTAGAATGTGTTTCAGCAGAAGTAAAACCGGGGAGGAGGCAAGATGGGTAGAGAAAGTGAGACAGAGACTGAGAAAGTGTTAAGAATGTGTGTGAGGGAGGGAGGGAGAATAAAGCACAGGTGGAGAACTCTTGATGGGAAAAGAGTGACTTCAGAGCAAATACTTGTCCTTATTGGGGGCTTGTGAGTCCATCTGTCCCAGGGTCAGTCTCTGGCAGTGTTGTATACGCTGTAGGAATTTCAGATGTCTAGAGGTCATTGTCTCACCCACAAGGAGCTTGTAAGGAGTTGGGGAGACACAGGAGAAAGACCCAAGAGCCCCAAGGCAGGGGGGAAAGTGAGAACCAGTAAGGCTGTGGGGGAGAAACTAGCTCTGTTTGCTGGAGGCCTGACAGGGAGGGAGGAGGACCTTTGTCCATCACTGAGTTCAACAAGAGGGGACCAGTAAATAAATTGTAATTATCGACCAATAATGTACCACTAGGAACAACGACGTAAATGCATATTGATAGACACAGAAAGAGATCTACAACTTATTATGAAGAGGAAAAAAAGCAGGAAACAGTACATATGGTATGAGGCAATTTTGTTTTAAAAATCAACGTATTTAGATACATGAAAAAATATCTGGGAGGATATACATAAAATTGAAAACATGGTTATTTTTGGATGGGACGATTTTGATTTCCTTATTTATTTTCTTTATTTTTTTTTTCAGTGAGCATGTATTTCTTTTACAGTCAGGGAAAGAGGAATGAGGATGTATGTGAAGACAGCATGCAAGGGTGTGAGCAAG
Source organism: Neomonachus schauinslandi (assembly GCF_002201575.2). NCBI lineage: Eukaryota > Metazoa > Chordata > Mammalia > Carnivora > Phocidae > Neomonachus > Neomonachus schauinslandi. The sequence continues at coordinate 15,389,136 of NC_058407.1, read as the reverse complement.
ACAGGAACAAGCGCGTTTATCAATTCTGCCTTAGAGGGTGCAAAAGGCTCTGCCTGGAATCTAGAAACTAAGAGTGACCACCCGGGCTGCTCCCCGGTGGCTCCTCTCTCCCCCTCTGCACCTCCATCTGCTTCTCTCCCCTTCCCTCCTCCCCTCTCTCCCTCTCCCCCGCCAGCTGATCCTTGGGAAGGTTACCTCCTCCACCCTGGGCGGTTGGAGCTGAACTTGGCCAGAATGTACCCTTGATTCCTGGGGGAGGAGGAGGAAAAGGGAAGAGCAGTGGGGTTTCCATTCAGGTTTCCCCCCTCCCATTCCCAGGCAGTGGAACTGAGTCATGCCTGGGGAACAAGAACATGCACACGTTCTCCTGCTCAGATGGACTTGGAAGACAACTTTGTCTTGCCCCGCATGACACCCAGATTGGGAATTCTTTTTTTTAATCACCATACATTACATCATTAGTTTTTGATGTAGTGTTCCATGATTCATTGTTTGCGAATAACACCCAGTGCTCCATTCAATATGTGCCCTCTTTAATACCCATCACCAGGCTAACCCATCCTCCCAGCCCCCTCCCCTCTAGAACCTTCAATTTGTTTTTCAGAGTCCATCGTCTCTCATGGCTCCTCTCCCCCTCCGATTTCCCCCCCTTCATTCTTCCCCTCCTGCTATCTTTTTTTTTTTTTAACATATAATGTATTATTTGTTTCAGAGGTACAGGTCTGTGATTCAACAGTCTTGCACAATTCACAGCACTCACCATAGCACATACACTCCCCAATGTCCATCACCCAGCAACCCCATCCCTCCCACCCCCCACCACTCCAGCAACCCTCAGTTTGTTTCCTGAGATTAAGAATTCCTCATATCAGTGAGGTCATATGATACATGTCTTTCTCTGATTGACTTATTTCGCTCAGCATAACACCCTCCAGTTCCATCCATGTCATTGCAAGTGGCAAGATTTCATTCCTTTTGATGGCTGCATAATATTCCATTGTATATATATACCACATCTTCTTTATCCATTCATCTGTCAATGGACATCTTGGCTCTTTCCGCAGTTTGGCTATTGTGGACATTGCTGCTATAAACATCGGGGTGCACATCCCCTTCGGATCCCTACATTTGTATCTTTGGGGTAAATACCCAGCAGTGCAATTGCTGGGTCGTATGGTAGCTCTATTTTCAACTTTTTGAGGAATCTCCATACTGTTTTCCAGAGTGGCTGCACCAACTTGCATTCCCACCAACAGTGTAGAAGGGTTCCCCTTTCTCCACATCCCCGCCAACATGTTACCTGACTTGTTAATTTTAGCCATTCTGACTGGTGTGAGGTGGTATCTCATTGAGGTTTTGATTTGGATTTCCCTGATGCCGAGCGATGCTGAACACTTTTTCTTGTGTCTGTTGGCCATTTGGATGTCTTCTTTGGGAAAGTGTCTGTTCATGTCTTCTGCCCATTTCTTGATTGGATCATTTGTTCCTTGGGGGTTGAGTTTCATAAGTTCTTTATAGATTTTGGATACTAGCCCTTTATCTGATAGGTCATTTGCAAATATCTTCTCCCATTCTGTCAGTTGTCTTTTGGTTTTGTTGACTGTTTCTTTTGCTGTGCAAAAGCTTTTTATCCTGATGAGGTCCCAGTAGTTCATTTTTGTCCTTGCTTCCCTTGCCTTTGGTGATGTTTCTAGGAAGAAGTTGCTTTGGCTGAGGTCAAAGAAGTTGCTGCCTGTGTTCTCCTTTAGTATTTTGATGGACTCCTGTCTCACATTGAGGACTTTCAACCATTTGGAGTCTATTTTTGTGTGTGGTGTAAGGAAATGGTCCAGTTTCATTCTTCTGCATGTGGCTGTCCAATTTTCCCAACACCATTGTTGAAGAGACTGTCTTTTTTCCATTGGACATTCTTTCCTGCTTTGTCGAAGATGAGTTGACCATAGAGTTGAGGGTCCATTTCTGGGCTCTCTATTCTGTTCCATTGATCTATGTGTCTGTTTTTGTGCCAGTACCATACTGTCTTGATGATGACAGCTTTGTAATAGAGCTGGAAGTCTGGAATTGTGATGCCGCCAGCTTTGCTTTTCTTTTTCAACATTCCTCTGGCTATTCGGGGTCTTTTCTGGTTCCATACAAATTTTAGGATTATTTGTTCCATTTCTTTGAAAAAAGTGGATGGTATTTTGATAGGGATTGCATTGAATGTGTAGATTGCTCTAGGTAGCATTGACATCTTCACAATATTTGTTCTTCCAATCCATGAGCATGGAACGTTTTTCCACTTCTTTGTGTCTTCCTCAATTTCTTTCATGAGTATTTTATAGTTTTCTGAGTACAGATTCTTTGTCTCTTTGGTTAGATTTACTTCTAGGTATCTTATGGTTTTGGGTGCAATTGTAAATGGGATTGACTCCTTAATTTCTCTTTCTTCTGTCTTGTTGTTGGTGTATAGGAATGCCACTGATTTCTGTGCATTGATTTTATATCCTGCCACTTTACTGAATTCCTGTATGAGTTCTAGCAGTTTTGGGGTGGAGTCTTTGGGGTTTTCCACATAAAGTATCATATCATCTGTAAAGAGTGAGAGTTTGACTTCTTCTTTGCTGATTTGGATGCCTTTGATTTCTTTTTGTTGTCTGATTGCTGTGGCTAGGACTTCTAATACTATGTTGAATAGCAGTGGTGATAGTGGACATCCCTACTGTGTGCCTGACCTTAGGGGGAAAGCTCTCAGTTTTTCCCCATTGAGAATGATACTCGCTGTGGATTTTCATAGATGGCTTTTATGATATTGAGGTATGTACCCTTTTTCCCTATACTCTGCAGAGTTTTGATCAAGAAAGGATGCTGTACTTTGTCAAATGCTTTTTCTGCATCTATTGAGAGGATCATATGGTTCTTGTTCTTTCTTTTGTTAATGTATTGTATCACATTGATTGATTTGCGGATGTTGAACCAACCTTGCAGCCCAGGGATAAATCCCACTTGGTCGTGGTGAATAATCCTTTTAATGTACTGTTGGATCTTATTGGCTAGCATTTTGGTGAGAATTTTTGCATCCATGTTCATCAAGGATATTGGTCTGTAATTCTCCTTTTTGATGGGGTCTTTGTCTGGTTTTGGGATCAAGGTAATGCTGGCCTCATAAAACGAGTTTGGAAGTTTTCCTTCCATTTCTATTTTTTGAACAGTTTCAGAAGAATAGTATTAATTCTTCTTTAAGTGTTTGGTAGAATTCCCCTGGGAAGCCATCTGGCCCTGGGCTTTTGTTTTTTGGGAGATTTTTGATGACTGCTTCAATTTCGTTAGTGGTTATAGGTCTGTTCAGGTTTTCTATTTCTTCCTGGTTCAGTTTTGGTAGTTTATACCTCTCTAGGAAAGCATCCATTTCTTCCAGATTATCTAATTTGCTGGCATATAGTTGCTCATAATATGTTCTTATAATTGTTTTTATTTCTTTGGTGTTTCTTTGGTGTTGGTTGTGATCTCTCCTCTTTCATTCATGATTTTGTTGATTTGGGTCATTTCTCTTTTCTTTTTGATAAGTCTGGCCAGGGGTTTATCAATCTTGTTAATTCTTTCAAAGAACCAGCTCCTAGTTTCATTGATCTGTTCTACTGTTCTTTTGGTTTCGATTTCATCGATTTCTGCTCTGATCTTTATTATTTCTCTTCTCCTGCTGGGCTTAGGCTTTATTTGCTGTTCTTTCTCCAGCTCCTTTAGGTGTAGGGTTAAGTTATGTATTTCAGACCTTTCTTGTTTCTTGAGAAAGGCTTGTATTGCTATATACTTTCCTCTTAGGACTGCCTTTGCTGCATCCCAAAGATTTTGAACAGTTGTGTTTCCATTTTCATTTGTTTCCATGAATTTTTAAAATTCTTCTTTAATTTCCTGGCTGGCCCATTCATTCTTTAGTAGGATGCTCTTTAGCCTCCATGTACTTGAGTTCTTTCCAACTTTCCTCTTGTGATTGAGTTCTAGTTTCAAAGCATTGTGGTCTGAAAATAGGCAGGGAATGATCCCAATCTTTTGGTACTGGTTGAGACCTGATTTGTGACCTAGGATGTGATCTATTCTGGAGAATGTTTCATGGGCACTAGAGAAGAATGTGTATTCTGTTGCTTGGGGATGAAATGTTCTGAATATATCTGTGAAGTCCATTTGGCCCAGTGTGTCCTTTAAAGTCTTTATTTCCTTGTTGATCTTTTGCTTAGACGATCTGTCCATTTCAGTGAGGGGGGTGTTAAAGTCCCCCACTATTATTGTATTGTTGTCGATGTGTTTCTTTGCTTTTGTTATTAATTGGCTTATATAATTGGCTGCTCCCATGTTAGGGGCATAGATATTTACAATTGTTAGATCTTGTTGGATAGACCTTTTAAGTAGGATATAGTGTCCTTCCTCATCTCTTATTACAGCCTTTGGTTTAAAATCTAATTTGTCTGATATAAGGATTGCCACCCCAGCTTTCTTTTGGTGTCCATTAGCATGGTAAATGGTTTTCCACCCCTCCACTTTCAATCTGGGGGTGTCTTTGGGTCAAAATGAGTCTCTTGCAGATAGCATATCAATGGGTCTTGTTTTTTTATGCAATCTGATAGCCTGTGTCTTTTGACTGGGGCATTTAGCCCATTTACATTCAAGGTAACTATTGAAAGATAGGAATTTAGTGCCATTGTATTGCCTGTAAGGTGACTGTTACTGTATATTGTCTGTGTTCCTTTCTGGTCTATGTTGCTTTTAGGCTCTCTCTTTGCTTAGAGAACCCCTTTCAATATCTCTTGTAGGGCTGGTTTCGTGTTTGCAAATTCCTTTAGTTTTTGTTTGTCCTGGAAGCTTTTTATCTCTCCTTCTATTTTCAATGACAGCCTAGCTGGATATAGTATTCTTGGCTGCATATTTCTCTCATTTAGTGCTCTGAATATATCCTGCCAGTCCCTTCTGGCCTGCCAGGTCTCTGTGGATAGGTCTGGTGCCAATCCAATGTTTCTACCATTACAGGTAGAGGTTACAGATCTCTTCTCCCGAGCTGCTTTCAGGATTTTCTCTTTGTCTCTGAGACTCGTAAGTTTTACTATTATATATCAGGGTGTTGACCTATTTTTATTGATTTTGAGAGGGGTTCTCTGTGCCTCCTGGATTTTGATGCCTGTTTCCTTCCCCAGATTAGGGAAGTTCTCTGCTATAATTTGCTCCAATATACCTTCTGCCCCTCTCTCTCTTTCTTCTTCTTCTGGGATCCCAATTATTCTAATACTGTTTCATCTAATGGTATCACTTATGTCTCGAATTCTGCCTTTGTGATCCAGTAGTTGTTCATCTCTCTTTTTCTCAGCTTCTTTATTTTCCATCATTTGGTCTTTTATATCACTGATTCTCTCTTCTGCCTCATTTATCCTAGCAGTTAGAGCCTCCATTTTTTATTGCACCTCATTAATAGCCTTTTTGATTTCGACTTGGTTAGATTTTAGTTCTTTTATTTCTCCAGAAAGGGTTTCTCTAATAACTTCCATGCTTTTTTCAAGCCCAGCTAGTATCTTTAAAATCATCATTCTGAACTCTAGTTCCAACATCTTACTAATATCCGTATTGATTAGGTCCCTGGCAGTCGGTACTGCCTCTTGTTCTTTTTTTTTGAGGTGATTTTTTCCACCTTGTCATTTTGTCCAGAGGAAAATAGATGAATGAGGGAACAAAATGCTAATAGGGTAACAACATCCCCAGAAAATATACACTAAATAAATCAGAAGAGATCTGAAACTGGGGGAAAAGAAAGGGAAAGAAAGAAAAAAGAAAAAGAAAAAGATAAAAAACAAAACAAAACAAAAAAAAACAGAATATGATATAATATGACCAGGCTGGTGCATAGATCAGTGCCACACACTAGATTTTGGGTGTATTTTGGTCTGTTAGAAGAAAGTGCCTCCCAAAATTTTAAAGAAAGAAAAACTTATATATGTAGAAAAATAAGGGTTAATACGATGATGGGATGGAATATAATTGTAAAGATGAAAATTATAAAAGATTTTATAAAAGGAATTGATAAGAAGTTGGTTGAAAAAAGAAAGAAGAGGATTTAAAAAAAGGGGGGGGGAGACAATGTGATCAGGCAGGAGACTAGAACAAAGCCATACACTAGAGATTTAGGGTATATTTTGGTCTGTTAGAAGAAACTCTATCTCAAAATTTTAAAGAGAGAACAACTTATATATATATATATACCAAAAATAAGGTTAACTCCTATGAAGGGATAGAACATGACTCTAAAAATGAAAAATAAAAAATATTTTTAACAAAAGGCATTGATAAGATGTTGGTTGAAAAAGGAAAAAAGAAAAATAAAAAAAAAGAAGATAGCTAAAAAAAAATTAACTTTGAAAGACTAAAGAATCATGGTAAAAAAGCCATGAATTCTATGTGCAGTATTCCCCTAACTCTGGAGTTCTGCCGTTCTCATTGATCGGTAAACTTGGTCTTGACTGGCTGTTCTCGCTGATCTTCTGGGGGGGGGGGGCCTGTTGCCGTGGTTTCCAAATGTCTCTGCCGGAGGCGGAATTGCCCCGCCCTTGCCCGGTCTGGGCTAAGCAATCTGCTCGGGTTTGCTCTCCGGGGCTTTTGTTCCCTGTGAGCTTTCCGTACAGCTTTGGAGGTGGAGAGTGAAAATGGCGGCCTCCCAATCTCTGCCCCGGAGGAGCCAAGAACTCGGGGCCCCGCTCCTCAGTGAGCCCCCAGAGAAAAGCTGTCAGTCACTCCCGTCTCCCCGGTCTCCGGCCGCACTCCTTGCTCACCCGGCCTGTGACTGAGCGTTTCTATCTCTGGCACCCGACCCCGGGTGGAGTCTCCAAACCCCGCAGATCCCTGCGGTGCACTCCCGGGCGGCTCCTCCCCCGGGGAGGAAGGTGAGTCTCCCCGGATCTGCCGCTTGTTGGGTCCCTGCTGGAGGAGCAGGGGCCAGACTGTGCCGCAGATCACGGTTTATGGCCACCCCGAGCTGAGAGCCCGCGCCTGGGCTCCGTCTCTGCAGCCGGCTTCCCCGCTCTGATATGGGGAACTCTGCCGCACTCAGGCACCCCCGGTCTTTCTGTGACCCCGAGGGTCCCGAGACCACACTGTCCTGCGAGGGTTCCAACCCCCGGTTAGCCACTGGAGCGACGTCTCTCAGCGGAGCCGACTTCTAAAAGTTCCGATTTTGTGCTCCGCGGCTCTATCAGTTGCCAGAAGTGGCCGACGGAGGCCCCTCCCCCGCCGTCTATCCTCCCGAATATCGCCTCGGATTCACTTCTCCGCACGTCCTACCTTCCAGAAAGTGGTCGCTTTTCTGATGAGAGAGTTGTTGCTCTTCTTTCCTTCGATCTCCTGTTGAGTTCGTAGGTGTTCAGAATGGTTTGATCCCTATCCAGCTGAATTCCTGAGACCAGACGAAATCCAGGTCTCCTACTCCTCCGCCATCTTGCTCTGCCCCCAGATTGGGAATTCTTATGGCAAAAACCTGAGGAGCTCGGTCTTGGCAGCTGACTAATGTGATTCAAGCCCTGATGGATTCTTTTAAAGTATGGATTTGAAGTTTGCTCACACTGCTGAGGCCACCTGCCACGTGGGCAGGGGTAGCTCAAAAATCAGCCAGCAGGGCTGGCTTTGGATTTAACACAGATCACAGAGGGTGGACTGAACATGGACTTTCTTATTCAAGTCCATCTTGCTCAATCCCGGTACTGGACCTGCTTCTCCATACAGGTGAGTTTTTATACATTATGCACGTCAAAGAGAAAAATCTATTTAAACTACTATTTAAAACACAATTGCTGAAGTTGCTCTGCTCATAAACTGATATAATTTCTCTCTAGAGGAGATGGTTTTTTGTTTAGCACAATTCAGTTTAATTAGGTGCTCAAGCAAGCCCCCCTCCCTGTGCCCCCTCTCACCCCCTACCAAGGACGTTTGAGAAAGTGACGAGAAAGAAGTGAGAGCTAAACTCACTGATAGCAAATGAATGGAGACTCGGGGGCTCGGAGAAAGGAAGGGTTTTTAAAAAGTAAGTGAAATGGTGGCAAGGGTAGAAGATCTAGAGAAACACGGCTAGAAGGTCCCAGTGTCTCTGGTGGCTTAAGGACAACTAGAACAGAGATTTTTATATTCAGTGGTTTTGTTTTGGGTTTTTAAATCAGTTCTGACACTCTGTGGCCGCCTCAATAACCTCATTATAAAGATCATTATTCAAGAGAAAGAGTGTAGCACCGGGGGTTAGAAATGGGACTCTGGGTCAGGCTGCCCAGTGAGAGACCCAGCTGTGCCACTGGACACAGATCGACCCTGGAATAAGTTCCTTGACTTCTTGAAGCCTCTGTTCCTTCACCTGGAAAATGAAAGGAATGGTATTTGCAAGGATTACATGTATGAGGATTAAATGATATATAAAGCACTCAGGACAGGGCTCGGCTCCCAGTAAAATGCTTAGTAAGTGGCAATGATGTAATGATGAAGATGATGGTGATGACAGTGACCGTGATAACACAGTGGTTCCAACTGGGTTATGTAGTATTTCATCTGCCAGTATGTAATATCAACTGAGAAACCACAGAAAGGAAGACCTAGTCAAACGCTGGACTTAGATTAGTGTAGTGGTTCTCAAAGTGTGGTCCCTTACCCTTTGGCATCAGCGTCACCTGGGAACTCGTTAGAAATGCAGGTCCTAAGCCCCCACGCCAGATCTGCTGAATCAGAAACTCTGGGTGTTGACCCAGTTATCCGTATTCGGACAAGGCTCCCAGATGATTCTGATGCATGCTTTAAATTTGACAGCTACTGGATTAGTGCATGCTGTTTTAGGGTCTTGCAAGAAAGGCACCACATTGCTATTGATTATAAATAAATACATGGTGGAGTCAAAATGTACCCAGGTGTGACTAATAGGACTTCAGTTTTCTACAGCTGATCTCATCTTGCTGTGGCATTCCCACTCCCGGGGGCGGGGGGAAGTCTTTTTCAGTTTACCTCATCAGTTTACTTTATCCATTCTGAGTTCACACTCCTGTTGGGGATGTTTTCTTTTTTTCTTCTTCTTCTTCTCCCACCACCTCCTTCCTAAGAAGGGATCTGGTTGTGAGGGGGAGCTGAGGCAGCCTCGCGGGGCAGGGAGAGGTCTCCTCTGCACAGGTTGGGTGTCCTCCTCCTACTCTGGCTGTGCGTCCTCCTCCCGGCTCACAGCCCTGACTCTGGGGGGGGCGGGGCACTCTGTGCTCTGGCTCCTCCCACTTGATCTTTTGGTGTCTGGTGCTGGAAACTGGTCCCTGGCACCCCTCCCCGGTGCAGCCTTCTCATCCCAGTCCTACTGCCTAGACCTTGGATGCTAGCGATTTGAACCACAGACCAGAGCCCAGACTGCTTAACCAGGGAGGAAGCAAGGGGAGAAATGCCGTTAGTACAAAAGGACAAAACACCAATTTATCCCGTAGCTATTTGCTATACTGTCTTCCTTCGTTCCTTCCTTCTTTTTTTTTTTTCTTTATGGAAGGCCAAAAGGGAAGACATCTGTCTTGGAAATTGAGATTTAATAAAAGCAGGTAACACTCTGGGAGGCCCTGATTACTATAATTGCTTAAATATTCAATTCAAGATTCTTCCAAGAACTCAAGGTCTAGGTTATATGACAAGACACATCAGGAATTAAATTTCTTTTTATTTTAGCTAGAACAAAAATTAAAGTCTCAGTAAATTTGGGCTTAATATAAACCAGACCTTTCCTATAATTGGAGGCTACTGTCTTGTTCTCTTCACTGCTTTCTAGAATATATGCTAGATTGAAAATTTTCATTTATTTAGCACTTCCTATAGGCAGTGAAAGCTTATAATGTAATATTTTTTCGCAAGTCTTGCTTCTGTTATACATGAGTTGTAAGCCCCGTAAGGACAATAATTCTAATCATCATAGCTGATAATAATTTGAGAGGTGACAGTGTAGCAAGTAGTTTTATCAGGCAGGGTGGACTATTTGTGCGGCAATTATAAATGACCTCAGAATCTCAGTGGCTTAACACAACACAAGTTTCCTGCTGGCTCAGTGTACTCATCTGTTGGGATCATCGGGCAGCTCCTGCTCCATGTAGACTCCCAGGATCCAGACTGACAGAGGGACTTGTGCCCCCACAGTCTTCCCAGCAGAGCAAAGGGGATGTGCCCGACTGCACAGTATCTCTTAAACCGGCTGCCCAGAAGTGACATCGCAGTTCTGGTCACATTCCATTGGCCAAAGCAAGTCACATGGCCATATTTAACTTTACGTTGGCAAGGTACAATCCTATCATGTGCCTGGAAGGAGGAGAGACAGAAATACCTGGGGAGGAGCACTAATGGTTCTACCAGACACTGTGTTAAGTTCTTGACTCCTGTGGTCTCTGTCTTTACAACTCCATGATGGAGGAACTGTATTAGACCCATCTTTTTAATAGTGTGAGAAGCCAAGGTGTCACACTTTGTAAATTGCATGTGGAACAGGATGTGAGACCAGATGTGTTGGATTCCAGTATCTGTGTTTATACCCAGAAAGCTAAACTGCTTCTTCAGGAAGAGTGACTTCACTTTTGTTGAGCTCCAGACTGTTGAGGCACAAAGTTTAAGTGTTTTATACACTTAATCTAATTTTATTTTATTTTAAAGTAGGCTCCACGCCCAGCATGGAGCCCAAAATGGGGACTTGAACTCACAACCCTGAGATCAAGAGTTGGATGCTTAACTGACTGAGCCACCCAGGCGCCCCACACTTTATCTCATTTAATCCTCACAACAACTTTGTGAGGTGGATTCACTTATCAGCCAATGCTAGGTGAAACCAAACCTCAGAGAGGTTCTCGCAAGGAAACTTGACCCTTATCTAATTCCAAAGACAATTCCCTTAATCCCACTACAGTGTTTCTCAGTGTGAATGTTCTTCACAAGGCTATTCGGAGGCCAGCTCCTGGACCCTATCTGAGCTACTGATTCATCTTTCTGGGGAGGGCTTTGGGCGTGACAGCTCTGGTGCTCACGAGAGTTTGAGATCTGTGAGCCTGTTGTCACTCTGACTGATGGCTGTCCCACTCTCCCTGGCTTAGCACCTTGCTTCTCTGGTGCTGACTCAGTAAGTCAAAAACAAACAACAAAACCCCAGCTCACCACCAGACCAAAAAAAAAAGGTGATTATTCTTTGTCACTTGGCCAGCACTTACAGAAAAAGGTGAAAAATGAATACATTCAGTACCAGGTTCCTGAGCAAAATCCTTGCCATCAACATTTTTTTAAGACATAGGGCAATCAGGGAGGGGGAAAACATCAAAATAATTTCTCACTGAAATTAACTCCACAATTTAAGTCATAATTATAGAACCCATTTCTTACCTGAAGCAAAATCCAAAGACATTAAGATTCTGGGAGTGTAGACAGTAGGTCCCTTCCTCCCTCCAGAGCCCCCAGGGAAGCAGCTAGATTCTGATGCTCTGGACACAGGAAGGGCAGGTCCCCCATGTACAGCTGTGAGGCTGAGCGGTGCACAGTGAGGTTGCCATCCACATAGCCCGTGTTGCACCTGCTAAGAGGCAAGGTCACAGATAGGAGTCAAGGCACCTGATTTTTGAGCCAGTCTCAAGTTTGTGTGGCTTGAGCATGTTTCTTAACCTTTCTGGACCTTTAAAATGTCATGATTTTGCAAGCCGCATTATATGGTGATTTTATTGATTATCTCATCTATTAAATACTTTATATGCCACGAGCCCTATTCTAAGTCATGTAAATGTCAAAATAACCCTATAAAGTCGGTGCTATTCTTTTTTTTTTTCCCCCCAGGAGGGAGACCGCTTTAATTGCCTGCCCTGGACCAATGCCCAGTGTGAGTGGAGTAGGAGGGGTTAGGACCTGTCCTGGACAATAAGGTTGCCCTCAGCAGATGTGGGTCGTGTTGCCAAGGAAGGGCATCTTTATGCAGATGGCACCAAGCTGGTCCATCCAGAGCGTGGGTGGAAGGAGAAGTCCACATAGGAATGGGGCAGACAGGTGAGGGAGGCCATGTAGAGGTCTGGGAAGTGCACAAGGCATCTTGAGAAGTAGGTGGGCTTGTGGTAGGTGCGGAAGAGGCTCCCAAAGTGAGCATTGAACAGGGCCTTGGTGATGTACCTCAGCTCCTGCCTCTCATGAAGAGTTACTTATCTCATTTTTACAGATGAGGAAACAGGCAGAGAAGTTAAATTATTTGTACAAGGCCACGCAGCTACTATGTTGTAGGGACAGGATTCAAAGCAGGTAGTCTGGCTCCCTAGCTTCATTCTTCGCCCTGTGTGCCATATACTCTGTCCTGTGGTACCTGAAGGCAGCAGGTATAAAAGTGGGCCTCTAGAATGAACTAGTCCAATTTACTCAGGCTGGCCAGACCACAGTCAGTGGTAGTTCTCAACTCTGGGTGATCTACTTTAAAAGAGGCATAGGCAAATTGGAGACATTTCAGAGAAGGCTGGTTAGTACAGTAAGGGGCTAGAGCCCTGTCATCAGTGATGAAGTCATACTTGGTACCTGACTGTATAAAGTGCTTTACCTGGATTGTTTTATTTAAGCCTGTATAATGCCCCTATGGAATAAGTCTTAAAATTAGCCCCCTTTGATAGAGGGGTGCCTCAGTGGCACAGTCAGTTAAGTGGCCGACTCTTGGTTTTGGCTCAGGTCATGATCTCAGGGTCATCAGATCGAGCCCCGCATCGGGCTCCATGCTCAGTGCAGGGTCTGCTTCAGATTCTCTCTTCCTCTCCTTCTGCCCCTCCTGCTCATGCTCTCTCCCTCTCTCTCAAATAAATAAATAAATCTTCAAAAAAATTATCCCCATTTGATAGAAAAAGAAACCGAGGTACAGAGAGGTTGAATAATCTGCCCCCACACAGCTAATAAATATCAGGGTCAGAGTATGAACCCTAGCGGTGTGAATCCAGTCTGTAGTTTAAACCAGCATGGTGCACAAATCACCAGGAGGTCTTGTTAAAACGCCGAGGCTGACTCAGTAGATCTGGGGTGAGTGTAAGATTCTGCATTTCTCACGGCTCCCAGGTGATACTGCTGGTCCGTGGGCCACACTTCGAGCAGCAAGGCTTCCAATCACTCTACTTGACTGCCCCCAAAAGGAGTGGTGTTGGGAGGAATGAAGAGTGTCTGGCCTCCAGGCAGCTCAGCAGGGTGGAGTTGGAGAATGTCATGGCTGTCCCCAAGTATTTAAAGGGCCTCCCTGGGAAAAGCAAATCAGACTTGACTTGTAGAGCCCCAAGGAACAGAATGACATGGACACGTCTCTATTTCCAGCCCTGATGTTTCCCCCGAGCTTCAGACTTCTACATCTGCCTGCTGGGCCAGTCACTGGGTGTGTCCCTCAGGCAACTCAACCTCGAACATCCAAGTACACCCATTGTCTTTCCCCTAATTTCCACCGCAGTCACTCACATCAGGAACTTGGAACCATCCTAGACCACACTCAGTCACCCCAACATCCAGTCAGTCCTCAAGACCTGCCCAATTTACCTTCTATTTATTAGTTTTCAGAAGTTTAAAAAAATTGGGATATAACTGACATATACCATTGTATTTGTTTAAGGTGTACAACATAATGATTTGACATGTATGTATTTTGTGAAGTGTTCGCCACAATAAATTTAATTTCCAACCACATGAAATTACATATCTGTTTTCTTGTGATGAGAACTTTTAAGATCTGTTCTCTTATCAACTTACAAATATAGCACACAGCAGTGTTAACTATTGTCACCATGCTATTCCTGACATCCCCAGGACTTAGTTGACTTGTAGCTAGAAGTCTGCACATTTTGATCACCTTCACCCATTTTGCTCACCGCTCCCCCCACACCTGGTGACCACCAATCTGTTCTCTGGGAGTTTGGGATTTTTTTTTAAGATCCCACATATAAGTGAGAGCACATAGTATTTGTCTTTCTCTGACTTACTTCACTTAGGATAATGCCTTTAAGGTCCGTCCTACCTTCTGTTTCCTTAACGCATCTTCCTGGTGTTTCTAGGCCTCCATCTACTGTTAGCATTACTATGTCTTGGCATTTCTTCCCTGGACTACTCTTCCAGCTTCCTCCTTACCTCCTGGCCTCCAGTCTGATCATGACTCCTTCCTCCACACTTTGGCTGCCAGAATAATCTTTCGGAGGCCCACATCTCACCGTAGATCTCCTTGGTTTCACATCCATCTGGGGCTCTAACTGTCCTCAGGATAAAAACCAGGTCCTTAGAATGGCCATGACCCTTCTCAGCCTGATCTCTGTGGATTTTTCCAGCCTCATTTTCTTCCATGTCCCATCTTGCACGCTAACCTCCAGTGACCCCCGGTGCTGAATGTTTTCCTCATATACCTCCCTAAGTTTCCCGCTTGCAGGTGTCAGGCAGGCTGGTCCCACCTCCGGAGAGAGCTTCACCTGCCCACCCTTGTTCATCCAAGTCTCGGAGAGGCACTTCTCCCCCAGAAGCCCTTACTGTCCCTTTTCTGGGTTCCCAGGTATGTTCATTTTGACTTTTACCCTAACTACAGTGTCTTTGATCTATTAGGCCCTAATACATTAAAATGCCCTGGGAATGTGTCTGTCTCTCTTTCTGGGGAGCACACGAACCAATGATAGGTGTATCCCCACCATCTTACACAAATATTTGTTGACGTCAGGTTGCTTGTTTAAAAGAAACTTGGAGCTGTCTTAGGCTTTCCTCCCACTTCACACCTGCATGCAATCCAACAAGTCTTGTTGGTTCTCCCTTTACAATATATCCAGAATCCAGTCACCTCTAACCCATTCGCTGGCTGACCGACTACAGCAGCCTCCCAACTGGTCTCGCTTCTCTCCCTCTCCTCCACCTTCTTTCTGTTCTCACGCAGCAGCCGGGTGATGCTTTGGAAACATCAGTCAGCTCACATCACTCCTCAGCTTGAAAGCCTCCAGTAGGTTCCCATTACACTTAGAATGAAATCCACGGTCCTTAGCATGGCCCTCAGGATCTCTACTGTCTGCCTTCACTGTCTTCCCTGACCTCGCTCTCCTGCCTTTCTCTCCCATACTCACCACTCTGCACCATTTCTGCCTTCACAATGTCACTCAGATATGCCAGGTGGGCCTCTGCTTCAGGACTTCACCCTTGATGCCCCTCCGTCTGGAATGTTCTTCCCTCAGATATTCATAGGGTGCCCTCACTCCAGGTAGGCCTCAAGGTCACCTCTTCAGGGTGGCCTTTCTTGACCAAACTTTTTTTAAATCATACTCTTCTCTGGGTGCCTGGGTAGCTCAGTTGGTTAAGCATCTGACTCTTGATTTCAGCTCAGGTCATGATCTCAGGGTTGTGGGATCGAGCCCTAGGTCGGGCTCTGGGCAGATTCTGCTTGAGAATCTCTCTACCTCTCCCTCTGCCCCTCTTCCCACTCGTGCTCTCTCTCTCTTTTTCAAATAATAAAATCTTTTAAAAAATAAATTGTACTCTTCTCACTCTCACTCCCCTTACCTTATTTTCTTCATAGTACTTAGTACTGTCCTTATGAGTGTATATATATGTATATATAATATGTATGTATATAAAATATACATATATATATAGTCATAATTGTGCATCTCCCTCACCAGAATCTAAACTCCTTGGGAATAAGGACTTTGTCTTGTTCTCTGTTGTATTCCAGGATCTAGAATAATGTATGGCCCATAGTAGGCACTTGATGAAGACTTCATGAATATTTCCTGAGTAAGGCCAGTGAGTGGCAACTCCAGGGAGACACTTTTCAGTTCATTAGAAGGAAAGACTTCCTGTCATTGGAACCTGAAGGTGGAAAGAACTAGCTCTGGATGGGATAAATCCCCTGTCATGGAGGGACATTTAATTTATGGAAGAGCTGAACAACAGTTGTCTCATGGGCATGCATACAGGAGGCTTTGAGCAGCTAGGGAAATGGATGAGATGGTCTCTAATGCCCCTCAAGGCTTTGGCTGTATTCAGTTTCATGCACCTGCACATGATCCTCCAGAAACCCCGGTGGGAACCCTTGAACTTGGTTGAAGGAGCCTGGATAGCAAAAAAACCTCACAGTTAAATGCTTTTCAACATAAAACTTATTTTTTCAGTTTTTCAGGGAAATATATGGTCATTTAAAAAATTCAGAAAGAAGGAGAAGAAGAAAGCATACACACATAATCCCACCAGAGATGATCACTGTTAATATTTTGAGGTATTTTTTTTTCTTGGTTTTTAATATACTTTTTGCTGTTTCTATATATAGTTATATATTTTACATACACATTTATTACTTATCTATTACTGCATAAGAAATCACACCAAAACTCAGTGCCCTAAAATGGCAGTAGTCATTTTATCATCTGTGGGTCAGGAATTCAGGAGTGGCTCAGCTGAGAGTTTTGGCTGGGGTGGTTCATGTGACTGCAGTTGGGCTGGGCTGGGGCGAGACTCCTCTCAGTGGCTTCTATACTCGAGTCTGGTGCCTGGGCTTGAATATCCAAGTAGCTGGGACTCCTCAGCTATCTTTCTTTCTCTTGGTGGTCTGGCCGCACATCTTCCCAGCATGGGCTTTGGAGACATGGTGGACATCCATATGGCAGCTCAGGATTCCAAAGCCACTGGTCTCAAGACAGAGAACAAGGCAGGAGTCTTCTATGAGCTAGCCTTGGAAGTCAATGGCAGCCTTTCTGTCACTTTTATTGGTAAAGGTAGTTACTAAGCTCCACCGAGGAAGGAGGGTCAGTGTCATGTTGAGAGAAAAGTATCTGTTCATCTATCATCTATCTGGCCATCCATCCATCTATTACCCCTCACCCCCACCACCTCTTTTTTTCTCTCCCTCCAGCTTTGGAAAATCCAATGCACCATAAGTTATAATCATAAAATGTTTCATCCTATCTTTTAAAAAATTTATTGTAGGGGTGCCTGGGTGGCTCAGTCAAGCATCTACCTTCAGCTTAGGTCATGATCTCAGGGTCCTGGATCGAGTCCCGCATCGGGCTCCCTGCTCAGCGGGGAGTCTGCTTCTCCCTCTCCCTCTGCTTCCCTCTCCTCCTACTAGTGCTCTCTCTCTCTCTGTCATGTTCACTCTCCCTCTCTCTTTCAAATAAATAAATATGATCTTTAAAAAAATCTTTAAAAAATTTATTGTAATATAAGCCTTGTCTCAATTTTTACACCCTTTAAATATTTTAATTGATAATATTTTGTTCTAATTAATTTTACCTGGTTTTGGACCTATGTTTAGTTTCTAGTTTTTTCCCTATTATAAATAATGGTACAGTGGTAAAATGAACATATTTATTAATTATAAAGCTTTTTCCCTCTTTATTTCAAGAATTGGGGATATGGAACTATTCTATGAAATTACTGGTTTAAGGAATATGAACATTACAAATATGTTTCTCCTAGGGGCGCCTGGGTGGCTCAGTCGTTAAGCGTCTGCCTTTGGCTCAGGTCATGATCCCAGGGTCCTGAGATAGAGCCCCGCATCGGGCTTCCTGCTCAGCGGGAAGCCTGCTTCTCCGTCTCCCACTCCCCCTGCTTGTGTGCCCTCTCTCACTGTGTCTCTCTCTGTCAAATAAATAAATAAAATCTTTAAAAAAAAATGTTTCTCCTAAATAGGATAGAAATGTTTCTTTTAATATCTTCACTACGTACTACCAAATTGCTTTCCAAAAGTGTCATACCTACCAATTTATATTCCTGTTACAATGCATGCAAGTGTCTTTTCACCTAACCTTAGAAATTACCATTAGGAACTACCATTAAAATAAAATTGTTGCTACTTCAATAGGCCAAAAGGTATCTTTCTGTACATTTCTTGAATTACTAATAGGAGTGAGCATGTTTGCCTCTGTTTGATAACCTCCAACATTTGAACATTCTCTCTCTCTCTTTTTAAAGATTTTATTTATTTATTTGCCAGAGAGAAAGCACGCACGAGAGAGAGTGAGAATACAAGCAGGGAGAGTGGCAGGCAGAGGGAGAAGCAGGCTCCCTGCTGAGCAAGGAGCCTGATGTAGGATTCAATCCCAGGACCCTGGGATCATGACCTGAACCAAAGGCAGATGCTTAACCAACTGAGCCACCCAGGTGCCCTGAACATTCTCTTTTAAAGAAACATTTACTAATTGAAAACATAAAGCATTCACGAAAGTAGAGAGAATACTCTGGTGAATCTCCAAGTGCCTACCACCCAGCTTCATGACATCCATGGATGGATAGATTTCATCTATAACCTGCTTACTCTGCCTCCCGCATTAGATTAAGGAAATCTCAGACATCACATCATTTCTCCCATAAATATTTCAGTATGTATCTGTAAAAGATAAACATTTTTATGAAACATAACATAAAATCACTACAACACCTAAACTCTTCTTTAATATTAAATATCCAGTCAATGTTTGTTTTCTTACTTGCTTTGTAATGTTGTTATTTTTTTGTAATTGGTTTGTTTGAAAGAGAATCTAAAGGTCTGTAAGTGGAATTTTCTTGATGTGTATCTTAAGCCTCTTTTTAAATCTACAGATTTATCCTCCCTTCTTTTAGTTTTTGTGATTTATTTTTTTAAGGAAACCAGGTCACTTGTCATCTATAATTCCCATTTCCTGGACCTTGCTGATTGCATCCCTTCATTGCTCAACACGTTCCTCTGTCCCATGTATTTTCTGTGAATTAGTAGTTATATCTAGAGAACTGGTCTGATTCTGGTTTGAGTTATGGCAAAAAGTAACTTACAGATGACATTGTGTATTTCCATTAGGAGCCTTGATATCTAGTTGACTCTTTAATGTGATGATAACTGCTATTGATGACCATTGCCTAGGACCACTGTATTTTTATGGGCCTTGCAAATAAGTGATTTTTTAAAAATTATTTCATCCCTTCTTTATTAGATGGAATATATCCATAAAGAGAAACTTTTCCTCATCAACTATTTGGTTATCGTGAGATAGATCTTTTCTTTTACTTCCCAAATTTTGGAATGATGAGCTGGTATATGAGTTTGCTGGGGCTTCCACAAAAAGTACCATGGATTGGGTGACTTTAACAACAGAAATTAACTTTCTCATCATTCTGGAAGCTAAAGTCCAAGATCAATGTGTTGGCAGGGCTGCTTTCTGCTAAGGCCTCTCTCTGGGGCTTATAGATGGCATTTTCCCCCTGGATCTTCACGTGGTCTCCCCTGTGTATTGTGTCTGTGTCCTAATCTCATCTTCTCCTAAGGATATGAGTTATACTGGAGTAGGATTCACCCCCAGCGACCTCCTTTAACCTTGATAACCTCTTTAAAGGCCCTTTCTCCAAATTCAGTCACAGTCTGAGATGGGGGGGGTTAGAACTTCAACATGAAATTTAGGGGGACACAGTTTAGCCCATAACAGTTGGTTTCCTCACATTCTCCAAAGATAACCAGTGAGGGATTTCTTCCCCCTTAGTATCATTATGAACTTACGGATTTTAATATATTTGATATATTTTAACCTATCATAGTTTTTATTCTTATTGATGCTTAAATTGTCCCATCTTTGACTAGTGGGAGATTCTTAAAGTTGGCTTCCGCATCTTTTAGACATGGCACGGTTGTTTTTGATAGATTTCTTGCTTTCTGGAATTACAAAATGTTCCAGGCTCATCTATATATTTCTTCCTCAGACATAGAATCAGCCATTTCTCCAAGTAGACTTGTTCCTTTTTCCTGGGAAATGATGATTAGAGCCCACAATAGAGGTGTGAGGGGTGCTCAATACTAATGGGTTGGTTATGAAATATTCATATTTTTTAAAGTAAAATGCAAAAATATTGATGGGAGGTAATGATATAGTAATCACAAAACTCAAACTCCTAGAACGGGTGGAAGATAGTCTCTTACTTACAGCAGACCCACTTCACGGATTCATACTTTCATTGCTGGCAATTTCATTTAGACTTACATATATGAGCCAAGTGATCACTGTAGGCAGTGTACCTACAGTGTGCAGAGAACTCAAAGATGAGTAAGACATGGTTCCCCCACCTCAATTTGGCTTCCATATAGTGGGTGCACCCACATCGCATTATTTTCATGGGTAACAATTCAGTAACATTCAGGCACTTCAATATAGGTCTAACATTTATTGGGCACCTCAAACCCTGGTTCTGCGAATTACTCACAGGTTTAAATGAATTAATCCATATCAAGCACTCAGCCCAGTGCCTTGTTCATGGTAGGGCTCCATAAGTGTCAGCATTTGCTGGTTAACTGCCTGTTTGCACCCCCATCTGTCCCTGCCCTTCCCCAGCTCTGCTCTTCATTTGAGGGAGGTACCTTTCCTGGGCTCCCTGACCCTCTAGCTCCTAGGGAGCTTCAGCCATGGGAAGTTCTGGTGGAAAACTAGGAAGCAGGATTTGGGGAAAGGCCAGAGTCTTTCTTCCCCTTTCTTCTGCATCCTGTGACATCTCCTCCCTGGCTCCAGCTCAGACCCTGCTATGATTTCAGCTCCTGCAGGACGGCCTCCTGCTGTCCTTCCCATCCTCACAGCCATCTCACAGCCACTTTATGGGCACCTGTTTGGTGTCTCAGCTCTATTGTCTCCTGTATTTATTACCTATTCCTGTATTAAATTCCTTCTGATTGAAAGACCCAGAGTGGTCTGTGTTTCCTGGCTGGAAGGGTTAACCACTAATATTAATATCACGATCTCATTTAACTAATAACTCTATCAGGCAGATGTTATTATTATCCTCATTTTATGGACGAGGAGCCTGAGGCAGAGGAAGGTTAAAATGGCTTGTCTCTGGTCACAGACTTAGTCAGTGGTGGAGCTGGGACAGGAGCCCAGATGTGTCTGTCTTCAGCCTAGATCCTGATGCGCACAATCAGGTGAGACAACCATCTGCCTCACTCGCTGTGCTTCAAGAAGCACATTCTGTCTCCAGTTCCTAAGCAGAGGAGGGGCGCCTCTTCATATCCTGGGGTTATTTCCCCTGTGGGAGTATTTTGGGCCATTTTCTCACAAAACTTCTCTCTTTGGGAACTCCAGAATGAATAAAATGTCTGTGGTTCCTTTCTGCATTGTCCTGTTTTAGTGATTTATTGATAATTTAGAAGGCTTTACCGTCTAATATGCCAGCATATAATGGACAGTTGATTAAGTGCAGGGTTTGTGGTCAAGTCTATAAAACATGGAGTATCGGCCCTCGGAAAGAATGTAACTCCACGTGATAAGACCGTTTCTCTGGTGTAGCCAGAGTGAAGTGACTTTTCTAAAAAGCCATCCATAAGAGTCCTAGGAATCCCCACATTATACAAAAGATGCTCAAAATTTAGAACAGCTACTTTTGAGTGGGATGAAAAGTGAGAGAAAGCTTTACAAAGTGGAAAATTACTATTGTTCCCTAGAGCCTTGTATGAGAAATGGAACATCAGATTAATCTCACACATGAAATACAATAAAAACCCCTGTCGGAGTGCCTGGGTGGCTCAGTTGGTTAAGCGTCTGCCTTCGGCTCAGGGTCCTGGGATCGAGTCCCGCGTCGGGCTCCCTGCTCAGCAGGAAGCCTGCTGCTCCCACTCCCCCTGCTTGTGTTCCTTCTCTCACTGTGTCTCTCTCTGTCAAATAAATAAATAAAATCTTTTAAAAAAATTAAATAAATAAAAGAAAAGAAAAGCCCCTGTCGTCCCAGAACAGCATTAAACATGAACACCGATGAAAGATTACTTCGGTTCAGAGAATTGGCGGCGGTGGGGGCAGCTTTTCCCTTATAACGGATTTCATTGTTATTACCAAGAAGATATTTTACCTTTTTAATCATGAAGCCACTCTTGGATTTTGCCAGTTAGGCGAGAGCCTGTGTTCCCCTTGGCCAGTCTGGTTGAGCCGGTTATATAACAGGGTTGCTGGGTTTGTGGGTTCTGGCTTCCTAGGCCCCAGCTATGAGAATCATTTCTGTCTAGCACCTTGGGTGATTTGAAGATTGGTAACATATTCCTCAGTTTGGTGTTTCTACTGTAAACAATACTGAAATGAGATTCTTCAGTGAGGACTTTTGTGAAATGGGATAGTTTCAACAGAATGCTAGAGAAAGACATCCTTCAAGCTCAGCTCCCTGCCCCAGGAAACCAGCAGATCCTTTCTTTATGGTCTTTTCTGGTTTCTCAATTCCAAACATCCTCCGTCCACAATTACGCCAAAGCTGATGAGGCTCAAGGACACACCTAGGTGGTAAGTTTAGAGAAATCACCCTGCAGTTTTAATTCCTTAGCAATTTCTTTCCTGACCACTGTTCATGAGGGCAAGACACTGTAGCCAATTCACTTCCATTCAGAGAGAGCTCCCCTTCTAAGTCTGTTGAATTCTTTTCTGTGGGAATTCCAAAGGACCAAATCAAAACCAGCTCAAGCCCCAGATGAGTCTCCCTAAATCCCAAACTCACCAAACTAGAATCATGAGGCTGGGCGTGGTGTGCAAGCCCATGCAGGCATGAGGTCTAAGAGGCGGGCTGTGTTGACCTTTCAGATTCTCTGCCTCCTTATCAATAATGCAAACAGCAGGCCTCACAGCAGAGAACTCCTAGGGATCAGGATACATCTCCACTGTTCCAGAGAATAAATATGGAGAGGGGCCAGCATGTATCCAGAGAGCAGGCTACAGCCAGCTCCTTGACCAAGGTCCCAGGCCCACCCGGACAAGAGCTGAGGAATAATTAGTGGGGAGCAGAAAGAAATTATCATCTGTTTGCACATTTCACAGTATGACACCATATCAATTTTTAGCATGAAGCAGAGAAATTTTCCAGCTTATGATCATCAAATTCAGAAGAGAAGAGTTTTCAGGCTTCCAGTTTCTAGCGTCATCATACCCAGTGAGCCAAATTCTTTTTTTTTTAAGATTTATTTATTTATTTGAGAGAGAGAGAGCGAGCATAAGCTGGGGGAGGGGCAAAGGGAGAGGAAGAGAGAGAGAATCTCCAGCAGACTCCCTGCTGAGTGCAGACCCTGATATTTTGGCGGGGGGGGCTCAATCCCAGGACCCTGAGATCATGACCTGAGCCTAAATCAAGAGCCAGATACTCAACCAACTGAGCCACCCAGGCATCCCCCCAGCGAGAAGAATTCTTGAGGCCATTGTGGAAATAAGACTTTACTGGAATAGTCAGTATTTACAGTTAATAACTGTAAATCTCCTCTTTTCAAGAGATAAATTCAGAATGAATTAGAATCTTCTAGTACAAATTCTAAACATCCAGGATATGGATTCTCATTGGCTCACCATGAGTCACATATTCATAGTCGGCCAGTCAACATTGGGTACTGTGACAGAGGCCTCATAAGAATATACATGGTTGCCTGGAGGTCATTGCTGTGGGTGAAGAGGCAAACTAGGGTCCTTATGAGCTGAGCAGAAGCTTCAAATAGCATATACTATGAATGTCTTGCAAAGAAAGGTCTGGGTAGCAATTCCTGTTCTTAAAATAGAAGGTCCCTACTCTAACACTACACTCCTCTTTAAATTCTCCACTTTCTGATTTAATTGTACTTTCAAAATTCAGGACATCTACTGTAGGTGGTCACAGTGTTAAGGATCCCAGATCTTAGTTTTTGAATTTTGCAACATAGCTGCACATTTCTCTACATTTGTCGCTAGGCTCAATATTAGCTAGATCCACCAGAATGATAGCCACATTAGATGAATCACCAAACTGTAACGCATAGTTACTGAGATAGTCCAGACATTTTCAATCTCTCATCCTTTGTTCTTATTGTCTTCTCAGCCTGGAATAGCCTTACATAATCCAGCTATTGAAATCCTGTTCTTTATCCCTTATGGCACAATTCAAATGACAATTCCCCCCTGAAGTCTCCCTTGATCCTCTCAAGTTTAGAGTTGCCAGATTTAGCAAATCAAAATACAGGATATTGAGTTAAACTTGAATTTCAGATACACAAGAATGATTTATAATGCAGGCATGTCTCAAATATTTCATTGGACATACTTAAAATTCATTTGTTGTTTATCTGAAAATTTAATTGGATATTCTGTATTTTTATTCTGTATTTTTAATTTATTTTATTTTTTATTTTATTTTTTTTAAAGATTTTATTTATTTATTTGACAGAGAAAGACACAGCGAGAGAGGGAACACAAATGGGGAGTGGGAGAGGGAGAAGCAGACTCCCCGCCAAGCAGGGAGCCCGATGCAGGACTTGATCCCGGGACTCCAGGATCATGACCTGAGCCGAAGGCAGTCACTTAACCAACTGAGCCACCCAGGTGCCCTATTCTGTATTTTTTAACATAGAGTGTATTATTAGTTCCAGAGGTAGAGTTCAGGGATTCATCAGTTGCATGTAACACCCAGTGCTCATTACATCACATGCCTGCCTTAATGCCCATCACCTGGTTACCCCCTCCCCCCCACCCACTTCCCCTCCAACAATCTTCAGTTTGTTTCCTAGAGGTAAGAGTCTCCCATGGTTTGTCTCCTTCTCTGCTTTCATCTTATTTTATTTTTCCCTCCCTTCCCCTGTGATCCTCTGATTTGTTTCTTATATTCCACATATGAGTGAAACCATATGGTAATTGTCTTTCTCTGATTGACATATTTCACTCAGCATAATACCTTCCAGTTTCATCCATGTTGATATAAATGGTAAGTATTCATCCTTTCTGATGGCTCAGTAGTATTCCATTATGTATGTATACCACATCTTCTTTATCCATTCATCTGTGGATGGACTTCTGGGCTCTTTCCATAGTTCGGCTATTGTGGACATGGTTGCTATGAACACTGGGGTGCAGGTGCCCCTTCAGATCACTACATTTGTATCCTTTGGGTGAATACCCAGTAGTGCAATTGCTGGGTTGTAGCGTAGCTCTATTTTCAAATTTTTTATAAAAAAATGATTTTATTTATTTATTTATTTGACAGAGAGAGACACAGCGAGAGAGGGAACACAAGCAGGGGGAGTGGGAGAAGCAGGCTTCCCGCAGAGCAGAGAGCCTGATGCAGGGCTTGATCCCAGGACCCTGGGATCATGACCTGAGCTGAAGGCAGACGCTTAATGACTGAGCCACCCAGGCACCCCTATTTTCAACTTTTTGAGGAACCTCCATACTGTTTTCCAGCAGCTTGCACCAGCTTGCATTCCCACCAACAGGGTAGGAGGGGTTTCCCCTTTCTCCACATCCTCGCCAACATCTGTCATTTCCTGACTTGTTAATTTTAGCCATTCTGATTGCTGTGAGGTGGTATCTCATTGAGGTTTTGATTTGGATTTCCCTGATGCCGAGAGATGTTGAGCATTTTTTCATGTGTCTGTTGGCCATTTGGATGTCTTCTTTGGAGAAATATCTGTTCATGTCGTCTGCCCATTTCTTGACTGGGTTATTTAAATGTTCTTTGGGTGTTAAGTTTGATAAATTCTTTATAGATTTTGGATACTAGCCCTTTATCTGATAAGACGTTTGCAAATACCTTTTCCCATTCGTCTTTTAGTTTTGTCAACTGTTTTCTTTGTTGTGCAAAGGCTTTTTATCCTGATGAAGTCCCAATAGTTCATTTTTGCCCTTGCTTCCCTTGCCTTTGGTGATGTTTCTAGGAAGAAGTTGCTGTGGCTGAGGTAGAAGAGGTTGCTGCCTGTGTTCTCTTTTAGGATTTTGATGGACTCCCATCTCACATTTAGGTCTTTCAACCATTTGGAGTCTATTTTTGTGTGTGGTGTAAGGAAATGGTCCAGTTTCATTCTTCTGCATGTGGCTGTCCAATTTTCCCAACACCATTTGTTGAAGAGACTGTCTTTTTTCCATTGGACATTCTTTCCTGCTTTGTCGAAGATGAGTTGACCATAGAGTTGAGGGTCCATTTCTGGGCTCTCTATTCTGTTCCATTGATCGATGTGTCTGTTTTTGTGCCAGTACCATACTGTCTTGATGATGACAGCTTTGTAATAGAGCTTGAAGTCTGGAATTGTGATGTCACCAGTTTAATTGGCTGATATAATTGGCTGCTCCCATGTTAGGGGCATAGATATTTACAATTGTTAGATCTTCTTGTTAGATAGACCCTTTAAGTATGATATACTGTCCTTCCTCATCTCTTATTACAGTCTTTGGTTTAAAATCTAATTTGTCTGATATAAGGATTGCCACCCCAGCTTTCTTTTGGTGTCCATTAGCATGGTAAATGGTTTTCCACCCCTTCACTTTCAATCTGGGGGTGTCTTTGGGTCTAAAATGAGTCTCTTGCAGATAGCATATCGATGGGTCTTGTTTTTTTATGCAATCTGATAGCCTGTGTCTTTTGACTAGGGCATTTAGCCCATTTACATTCAAGGTAACTATTGAAAGATATGAATTTAGTGCCATTGTATTGCCTGTAAGGTGACTGTTACTGTATATTGTCTGTGTTCCTTTCTGGTCTATGTTGCTTTTAGGCTCTCTCTTTGCTTAGAGGACCCCTTTCAAGATTTCTTGTAGGGCTGGTTTCGTGTTTGCAAATTCCTTTAGTTTTTGTTTGTCCTGGAAGCTTTTTATCTCTCCTTCTATTTTCAATGACAGCCTAGCTGGATATAGTATTCTTGGCTGCATATTTTTCTCATTTAGTGCTCTGAATATATCCTGCCAGTCCTTTCTGGCCTGCCAGGTCTCTGTGGATAGGTCTGGTGCCAATCCAGTGTTTCTACCATTACAGGTAGAGGTTACAGATCTCCTCCCGAGCTGCTTTCAGGATTTTCTCTTTGTCTCTGAGACTCGTAAGTTTTACTATTAGATGTCGGGGTGTTGACCTATTTTTATTGATTTTGAGAGGGGTTCTCTGTGCCTCCTGGATTTTGATGCCTGTTTCCTTCCCCAGATTAGGGAAGTTCTCTGCTATAATTTGCTCCAATATACCTTCTGCCCCTCTCTCTCTTTCTTCTTCTTCTGGGATCCCAATTATTCTAATGTTGTTTCGTCTTATGGTATCGCTTATCTCTCGAATTCTGCCCTCGTGATCCAGTAGTTGTTCATCTCTCTTTTTCTCAGCTTCTTTATTTTCCATCATTTGGTCTTCTATATCACTGATTCTCTCTTCTGCCTCATTTATCCTAGCAGTTAGCACCCCTATTTTTGATTGCACCTCATTAATAGCCTTTTTGATTTTGACTTGGTTAGATTTTAGTTCTTTTATTTCTCCAGAAAGGGTTTCTCTAATAATTTCCATGCTTTTTTCAAGCCCAGCTAGTATCTTTGAAGTCATGAATCTGTACTCTAGGTCCGACATTGTACTAATATCCGTATTGAGTAGGTCCCTGGCAGTCGGTACTACCACTTGTTCTTTTTGTTGAGGTGATTTTTTCCATCTTGTCATTTTGTCCAGAGGAGAATAGGTGAATGAGAGAACAAAATGCTAACAGGGTAACAACGTCCCCAGAAAATATACTCTAAACAAATCAGAAAAGACCTGAAGCCAGGGGAAAAGAAAGGGAAAGAAAGATAAAAGAAAAAGAAAAAAAATAAAAACAAACAAAACCAGAACAAAACAAAAAAAAACAGAATATGATCAAATATGATCAGGCTGGTGCATAGATCAGTGCCACACAGTAGATTTTGGGTGTATTTTGGTCTGTTAGAAGAAAGTGCCTCCCAAAATTTTAAAGAAAGAAAAACTTATATATGTACAAAACTAAGGGTTGATATGATGAAGGGATGGAATATGACTGTAAAGATGAAAATTATAAAAAATTTAAAAAAGGAATTGATAAGAAGTTGTTTGAAAAAAGAAAAAAGAGGATTTAAAAAAAAGGGGGAGAGAGAATGTGATCAGGCAGGAGACTAGAACAAAGCCATATATTAGAGATTTAGGGTATATTTTGATCTGTTAGAAGAAACTGTATCTCAAAATTTTAAAGAGAGAACAACTTATATATATATGCCAAAAATAAGGGTAACTACTATAAAGGGATAGAATATGACTCTAAAAATGAAAAATAAAAATGTTTTTTAAAAAGGGGATTGATAAGATGTTGGTTGAAAAAGGGAAAAAGAAAAATTCAAAAAAAAAAAGTTAAAAAAAAATAACTTTGAAAGACTAAAGAATCATGGTAAAAAAGCCATGAATTCTATGTGCTGTATTCCCCTAGCTCTGGAGTTCTGCCATTCTCATTGATGGGTAAACTTGGTCTTGGCTGGCTGTTCTCGCTGATCTTCTGGGGAGGGGCCTGTTGCCGTGGTTTCCTAATGTCTCTGCCAGGGGCGGAATTGCCCCGCCCTTGCCCCCTCCCAGCTAAGTAATCTGCTCAGGTTTGCTCTCTGGGGCTTTTGTTCCCTGCGAGCTTTCCGTACAGCTTTGGAGGTGGAGAGTGAAAATGGCGGCCTCCCAATCTCTGCCCCGGAGGAGCTGAGAACTCGGGGCCCCGCTCCTCAGTGAGACCCAGAGAAAAGCAGTCAGTCACTCCTGTCTCCCCGGTCTCCAGCCGCACTCCGTGCTCACCCGGCCTGTGACCGAGCGTTTCTATCTCTGGCACCCGACCCCGGGTGGAGTCTCCAAACCCTGCAGATCCCTGCAGTGTGCTCCTGCGCCGCTCCTCCCGGGGGAGGAAGGTGAGTCTCCCCGGATCTGCCGCTTGTTGGGTCCCTGCTGGAGGAGCAGCGGCCCGACTGTGCCGTGGATCCCAGTTTATGGCAACCCGGAGCTGAGAGCCTGCGCCTGGGCTCCGTCTCTGCAGCCGGCTTCCCTGCTCCGATACCTGGGAGCTCTGACGCACTCAGGCACCCCCGGTCTTTCTGTGACCCCGAGGGTCCCGAGACCACACTGTCCCACGAGGGTTCCACCCCCCGCTTAGCCACTGAAGCCACATCCCTCAGCGGAGCCGACTTCTAAAAGTTCCGATTTTGTGCTCCGCGGCTCTATCACTTGCCAGAAGCAGCGGACAGAGGCCCCTCCCCCGCTGTCTATCCTCCCGAATATCGCCTCGGATTCATTTACCTTCCAGAAAGTGGTCGCTTTTCTGTTCAGAGAGTTGTTGCTATTCTTTTCTTCGATCTCCTGTTGAGTTCGTAGGTGTTCAGAATGGTCTGATCCCTATCCAGCTGAATTCCTGGGACCAGACGAAATCCAGGTCTTCTACTCCTCCACCATCTTGCTCCGCCCCCGAGACTATATTTTTTTAGACCAGTTTTAGGTTTACCATAAAATCAAGAGTAAAGTACAGAGATTTTCCATGTATATCCTGCCTTCACACAAGTATACTGTCCCCCATTATCAACATCACTCACCAGCACAGTACATTTTTCATCAAGGATGAACCTCAGGCCCCATATTGGGCTCTGTGCTCAGCAGGGAGTCTGCTGGAGATTCTCTCTCTTCATCTCCCTCTGCCCTTCCCCACTCCCTCCTCAAATAATAGATCTTTTAAAAAAAATTCTCTGTGCTCTGCCTATTCATCCGTCTCCTCCCCTCTCCCCCCCCAGCAACCACTGATCTTTTTACTATCTCCATAGTTTTGCCTTTTCCAGAATGTTATATGGTTGGAATCATATAGTATGTAGCCTTTTCAGCTCTTTCACTTAGTAATGTGCATTCAAGGTTCTCTCATGTTTCTCATGGCTGGATGGATCATTTCTTTTTAGCACTGAGTAATATTCTATAGTCTAGATATACTACAGTTTATCCGTTCACTTGGTAAAGGACATCTTGGTTGCTTCCAAGTTTTGGCAATTATTTATAAAGGTTCTATAAACAACTATATACAGGTTTTTGTGTGTACATACATTTTCAATTTAGATAAATTCCAAGTAGTGAGATTGTTGCAGCATATGGTAAGAGTCTATTTAATTTTGTAAAAAAAACCCACCAAACTGTCTTCCAAGGTGGCTGTACCATCTTGCATTCCCACCAGCAATGTATGAGAGTTCTTATTGCTCCACATCCTCACCAGAATTTGGTGCTGTCATCAGTATTCTGGATTTTGGCCATTCTAATAGGTGTGTTGTAGTATCTCATTGTTGTAATTTGTATTTCTCTGATGACATATGATGTGAAGCATCTTTTCATGTGCTTATATGCCATCTGTCTATATTTTCTGGTGAGGTGTCTGTTAAGGTCTTAGACTCATTCTTTAATCAGGTTGTTTGTTTGCTTACTGTTGAGTTTTAAGAGTTCTTTGTATGTTTTGGATAATAGTCCTTTATCAGATGTATCTTTTGCATATATTTTCTCCAAGTCTGTGGCTTATCTTCTGATTCTCCTGAGATTGTGTTATAGAGCAGAAGTTTTTAATTTTAATGAAGTCCAACTGATAAATTATTTCTTTCATGGATCATGTCTTTGGTGTTGTATCTAAAAAATGCATCACCACACCCAATGTCCTCTAGGTTTTTTCCTATGTTATCTTCTAGGAATTATATATTTTTGCATTTTACATTTAGGTCTGTGATCCACTTTGAGTTATTTTTTTTGTGAAGGGTGTAAGGTCTGTATCTACATTCACTGTTTTACAATGTGGATGTCTACTTGTTCCAGCATCTTTTTTGAAAAGATTGTCTTTACTCCACTGTATTGCTTTTGTTCCTTTGTCAAAGATCAGTTGACTATATTTATGGGGATCTATTTCTTGGTTCTCTATTTTGTTGCATTGATCTATTTGTCCATTCTTTCTCCAATACCAGACTGTCTTGATTACTCAAGCTTTACAGTAAGTCTTGAAGTCTGGTAGCATCAGTCCTCCAATTTTGTTTTTCTCCTTTAATTTTATGTTGGTTATTCTGGATCTTTTGCCTCTCCACAACAAACTTCAGTTTGTTGATATCCATAAATTAACTTGCTGGTATTTTTATTTGGATTGCACTGTATCTATAGATCAAGTTTTTTTCTTTCAATTTTTTAATTAAATTCAACTAGCCAACATATAGCACATCATTTGTTTTTGATGTAGTGTTCAATGATTCATTAGTTGTGTATAGCACCCAGTGTTCTTCACATCACATGCCGTCCTTAATGCTCATCACCCAGTTACCCCATCCCCCCATCCACCTCCCTTTCCTCAACCCTCAGTTTGTTTCCCAGAGTCAGGAGTCTCTCGTGGTTTTTCTCCATCTCTGATTTTTTCCCATTCAATTTTCCCTCCCTTCCCGTATGATCCTCTGCACTGTTTCTTGTATTCTACATATGAGTGAAACCCTATGATAATTGTCTTTCTCTGACTGACTTATTTCATTTAGCATAATTCCCTCCAGTTCCATCCATGTTGATGTAAATCAACTCAGCCATCCTTTCTGATGGCTGAGTAATATCCCATTGTGTATATAAACCACATTTTCTTTATCCATTCATCTGTTGAAGGACATCTTGGCTCCTTCCACAGTTTGGCTATTGTGGACATTGCTGCTATGAACACTGGGGTGCAGGTGCCCCTTCGTTTCACTGCATCTGTATCTTTGGGGTAAATACCCAGTAGTGCAATTGCTGAGTCATAGAGTAGCTCTCTCTATTTTTGACTTGTTGAGGAACCTCCTTACCATTTTCCATAGTGGCTCTACCAGCTTGCATTCCCACCAACAGTGTAAGAGAGTTCTCCTTTCTCCACATCCTCCACAACAACATTTGTTGTTTTCCATCTTGTTAATTTTAGCCATTCTAACTGAATCAATTTCCCCATCTACATTCTAGCTGAAGCCAGAACCTTGCTTTTCCAGCCTTCTTGGTAGCCAAGATACAGTCAATGGGATGCACCTGCTCTAGAAAATGAACTGGAAACTAGTGAAGCAGAAAAGCAGTTTCTGCGTAGAGTCCATTCTGATGAAGATGCTGGCAAACACTTCCACTTATAAGAAGCAATAGGGACAGAGGTTCCAGCAGTAGCATCTAGTGCCCAACACTGGTGTTGTAAACTGAAGGGGCTATGTCTAGGGGTAGCAGCAGTAGGGGCATCGTAGATAAATACGTATCTTTACTCTTCACTCTCTCCCTACAATGGAATTCATGCCTTTGGACATGTGACTTGCAGTGCCTCCCATGACAGTAGACAGTCTACGTTCCAGACCCATTGACCTTGGGTTTGGCTGTAGGATTTATTTTGAGACATAGAAAGTAGGCAGAAGGGATAGTGTCCAAGTTTTATCTAGGCAGAGGGTCTAAGAAGCATGGCAAGTTTCCATTAGTGGGAGTCTCCACCCTCACTGTGAGAAGAACGTGCTCCACGTAACCATTGTCCCTTCAACCTGAGTCTTAGAATGAAGATACCTGAAATAGACCTGAACCTGGTCCAAACTCTGGACCAAAACCCCAACTAAGCTCAGCTGAGTCCAGGTAAGAAGAGCCAAACCACAACTGACCCAGGAAGATAAAATAAAATGTTCATTGTTATGATTGGAGAATAATCTGTTGTTATGTGGCATATCAAAGAGGAAACCTGATTAATACAGTATTCCTACTGGAGTGCTTCCAATGTATGATTTGGGTAGGGCTGATATTCAGTGAGTTTGCCCCAGCACAGTTCCAGAAGTTATTTACCATTTTCCACTATTCTGATTAATTGGAGCCTGTGTCTCGTGGTTGTCAAATATTTGACAATTACCCCTAGGTCTGGTTGTCTCTGGCTATCTGGCTATCAAACCTGGTTCTGTAGTCTTTCTGGAGATTCTGTGATGAATCTAATATCCTCAAATACTTTGATTTTCTGCATAAAATAGGAGTAAGTATGTTTCAATTTGTAAATTAAAACCCCAACTAAAAGAGATGAGAGTGCCAAGGTCAGGGCCAAGTAGGGGTTTCTCTCTTCCTTCACTGACCACAGTACATTTTCAAATTTGCTTCATAAAAGCATTTCAGTACTTTCTATCTTTGGACTTTGGGTAAAAATTTAAATAACCTAAGAACTCTGATTCTACATTTTATAAATTTGGCATCAGTCCTTAAGACTCTTCTCCTTGGTACCCCTGGGGCAGATTCTTTTTTCGGTCCAGTGGAAAGAAGACTTGGCCATGATCCAAGAGACCTGGGCTCCAATCCCAGTTGTGCCAGAAATCTGTGTGACCTTGAGAAAATGACTTTATTTCTTTGCGTCTTAGTTTTCCTGGATCCAGAATCCCAGGACACTAACATCTGCTTTCCTGTTTATGATGGTGGCCAGGGGAAAAAGAAATGATGGGAACATGTCATGGAAAGCCACAAGACCTAAATATATGCAAAGTGTATGGCATACATCTCTGTTTAATATGTAGTCTGGCATTAATTGTGTACAAATGTATATATCAGCATACATAACAGTCTGGAAGGAAATGTGCCAAAATGCTATTTGTGGTTTTCTCAGGGCTCTGAGATTATGGGTGATTTAAATATTCTTTTAAAAATGCCCCTGCATTTTCCACATTTTCTATAATGAGCATTCATTACTTCTATAATGGGAAGATTATTTTTTAAAAGAAAAGAAAGACTCTAATGTATTATGCTAATGTAGAGTATTTTTTATAAGTTCTCTTGAAAGCACTTTGGCTCCAAGTAGGATTTCTCTTCAAGTAAAAGTAAACATAAGAAGAAACAGGAAAAATGGGGAAGAAATGGTAAGAAGGAGGTGCCCCCACTGCAGTCAGGGTACTGACCCCTTATAGGGAGGGAGGTGAGGAGAGGGATGTGGAATAGGGACCCCCCCCTTCTAAGCCCAGGGAGCTACATTGTAATGTGGCAGTCTGAGTCATGGGATCATTCATCACCAGTTAAGCCATAACCAGCAAATGCACAGGAAGTCAAGAAGAAACCTGAGCCCCAGAATGAGCCTGTAGGTGAACGTTGTTCCTGTCTCCCCAGCACAGGGCAATCAAGGATCTGATTACACACATCCTCAGGAAATCCTCAGGAAATAATCTGGACACATGACCCCGGTGAAGAGGGGCCAAAAACTTTCTCTGGGCTTTGGGTTTTTTGAGATGCCTGCGGCAGCCATCTTCCAACAAGATTATCCCACTGTAGATGCCATGCCTAAGGAGATGAGGGAAACTGAGGCTATCAGCTGAGGGTAGGCACAGAGGCTGCAGGGGTTGGTTGGGCTGTTTGCCACCTCCTGACACCGCCATCCTTACTATTTCAAACCCCAACAATATAACCCTGGCCCCACCACCAACAACCAGAATGAGAGAGAAAAATCAGTGATGATCCTGTTGCTTCTCAAGCCTAAATAAAGACATCTCTCTTCTCCCCTCCTGCAGTGTATGCTTCCTAAAAGTTGCCAGATTCTTCCACAAACCTTTTTGGAGCACATAGTGTGTTCCAGGCCCAGGGCAAGGCTGGGAGTATGAGGCAGTGTCCCCAAGATTACAGTCTAGTGAGCAAGATAAACAGACACACAGGTTTCAATACTGACTGGTAGGTCCTTTAAAATAGATAGAATTAATAATGATAATTGCTAATATTTATTGAAGAATCAGATATATCAGGCATGTGCTAGGCGCTTTACAGGGGTTATCTCATTTAAGCTTCACACCAGCTATGAAGTAGGTACTATTATTGTTCCCATTTTACAGATGGGAAAACCACAGCTTGGGGAGCATAAGTAATTTGCTGAGGTCACACAGATCACTAGCAGAGAAGCAAACGTGTGAGTCTAACTCGTCTGGCTCCAGGCCCAGCTGTTTAATCCCTCCTCTCTACAGCACAGAGAGGAGAGTCAGAGGAGGAGAAGCCCACACTGCCTGAGGAAGAGCAGAGAAAGCTTCATGGAGAAGGTGACTCTTGAGTTGGGTCTTGAAGGTTGAACAGGAGTTTGCTTGAGAACAAGGAGGCAGGAAGGGCATGCTAGGCAGGGGAGAATATTCTGAGGCGAGGGGTAGAGATGCAGCTTGGCTTCTTCTGGAAATACCAAATATTCTGATGCAGCTAGAAGGTAGGGGGCCAGCAAAGGTAGGCTATGAAGGATAGGAGCTTGTTGAGACCCTTGGATCAGCACCTCCCGTACCTGGTGGCTTCTCCTTAGAGTCATCACTGACATGTGGAGACATCAGCGGGAAGGGTGTGAGCCAGCAGTGGCCTCACAGGGCCTGGCGCTCCCAGCCCAGCTGGGGCTCCTTTCCAAGGAGCTGAGTTGAGTTTTTTCCAAGATACTCCCTAGTGGATCTGAAGGCAGCCTGTCTCTGTGCCAGATCAGCAGCTGTGTTGGAATGTGAGAGCGAATGTTCTGGCAAGAAAGGACAGGAGAGTCTTTTACCTGAAAGGCATGGTGATCAAGACTGCAGGCTTTCAGAGGGAGAGATGAACCATGAGAGACTATGGACTCTGAGAAACAACCAGGGTTTTGGGGGGGGTGGGGAGAGGGGATTGGTTAGCCTGGTGATGGGTATTAAGGAAGGCACGTACTGCATGGGGCACTGGGTGTTATACGAAAACAATGGATTGTGGATCACCACATCAAAAACTAATGATGTATTGTATGGTGACTAACATAACATAATAAAATTAAAAAAAAAAAAGAATAAAGATGGGTGACTGGAAAAAAAAAAAAAAGACTGCAGGCTTTGCCTACAGAATGGTGGATTTGAAGCCTCTTCCGTTTATCTAATGTGTGACCTTGAGCACATCACTTAGCTGCTCTGCCCCTCATGTGTGTCTTATGTAAATCTGGGTACCATTATACCTATCCCTTAGGCTATTTGTGAAGATTATATGAAGCAATTCTCATCAACTACTTAGCACAATGCCTTGCACAGAGTAAACACTCAATTTATGGTGTTTAGCAAAGAATTATTTACTGTTTTCTTATACCCAGCACTGGATTATAGCCATGAACAAGGAATACAAAGTTCTCGCCTATTGGAGCTTATATTCTAGGGAGGGGGACAAACAATAAAGAATTAACACATATAATAATTTTAGGTAGTGATGCGCAGATAATAAAAGGTTAAAGAGTGAATCGTGTGTGTGTGTGTGTGTGTGTGTGAGCTAAGATAATCAGGTAAGGTCTCCTTGACAGGTGACATTTGAGCAAAGACCTGAATCAAAGGAAAATGCATCTTCTATGAAAATCATAGGAAATCTCATGACGACCTCATGAAAATGTGGAGCAAAAATATTTCAGGCAAAGGACACAGCAAGTGTAAAGGTCCGGACAGGACAGAGCTTGACAGATGCAAGAAATTACCAGAAAGCCAATGGCCTGGAATGGGAGAGTGATATGGCAGGAAGGAGGTGATGGTAATAGTAGCAATAACAACTTGTATTGGCCAGTGGCTCGGGTAGATGATTCACACTCATCTTCACAACTGCTCTCCATGGAAGGGGCCGACCCTCAAGAGAGGGCACGAATGTATGAACACAAGGGCATGAATACCAGGACACAGCTCTAATTGGTGGGTGGTTAGGGCTAGGGTGTATATTCTCAGTGGGGACAGTATACCCTCAACCAGGTGAAAGTTGATTCTTGGTGGGAGGGAGGACTGAAA
The DNA here is from genome assembly GCF_002201575.2 of Neomonachus schauinslandi. NCBI lineage: Eukaryota > Metazoa > Chordata > Mammalia > Carnivora > Phocidae > Neomonachus > Neomonachus schauinslandi. The sequence goes on along the minus strand of NC_058407.1, from coordinate 15,352,729 downwards.
ACATCTTACCTGTATTTTATGTATAAAGCACAGATATACACACAGCACATAAGCAGATGGATAGTATATTCATATTATTAACATTTCAGGGGAATCTATTAGGAAGAAAATTTTTTGAATTCTCCTTAGATAGAGCCATAGTAACAGTGAGTTAGGACATAAGGCTGGCCTCTTCTGGCCACAGTGAGGTGTGAGGTGGGTTTGAGGCAACCCAAGATCAATGATGAGAACCCTTTACATTGATCTTCCTCCATAGAATTTACCAAGGGCTTTCATATACAGCAGGCATTCTTAGCTCTAGATCTGTGGACATTTAAGTGATAGTGGATAAGCTTTGGGTGGAGGAATCTGTGACCCTCCTGAATTGTAGGCACAAGATAGGCATCCTCGTATGAAGAACAGTGAAGCATATTCATATCACTGAATTTGAGTCAGACGACCTGGGTTCAAATTCTGACTTGGCCGCTTCCTATGTGACTTGGGCAGGTTAACGAACCTAAGTTAGTACCAACCTAGGTTTGTTGTGATGATTAAATAAACAAAGCTTCTAGATCAGTGACCGGAACATAGTAAGTGTTTAGAAAATGTTAGCTATCATTATTATGCATGTTAATATTGCTGGGAAGAGAGTATATAGAGTTCATACAATTCTCTAGAAGGATCCACGACTCTCATAATGTTGGGAATCTCAGCAACGCCAGAGCTATCCTCATCAGAAATCGATGCGGTAATATACAATCTTCACCCTGCTGACCCACATCCAAAGAGCCTCCATGATCTGGCTATTCAGTTACTTTATCTACTACCTTAGCCCAACCACTTATCATCTTACACATGGACGGCCTGAACAGCCACCTCCCCCACACCTCACACCCAGCACTTCCTCTCTGTCTCCCATCTTGCCCTCTTTCAATTATCTGGAATTGTTGTTTGTTGGTTGGATTTTTTAATCTTTCAAGTCCTGTCCCATCTCCCATACTGAAAATCCTTCAGTGGCTCACCATGACTTTTAGAACCAAGATTAAAATCCTTTGCATGAAATAGTTCATGACCTGGCCCTGTCCATCTGACTTATGGAGGCCCACTCCCTGCCTCACACACTATGCTAGAGCCGTCCGGCGATAACCCCTCTCCTGCCTTCATGCCTTTGTGGATGCTCTTCTCTATCTGGAATGCCCTTGTCTCTGGCAGCAACTCTTAAGCTCAAAGCATTGCTTGATATTTCCAGACAGGCTTATGTGCTTTCTCTATACACCCCTTGAATTTTAAAACAGGTTTTCATTGTTTTTGTAGTTACTTTTTTCCCCCCGTTTTTGTCTCCCCAGAAGACTGTGAGGTCCTTAAAGACCAGGGTCAAATGATTCCATCTTTCATCCTTGGGGGCTAAGTTCAGGATCTTGCACTTGAATGAGTGAATGAATAAATAAATGAGAGAATGAATAGACAGCTTAGTAATTTGCCCAGGCTTAAATGTTAGGAAGTGAAACAGCCAAATCTAGAATCCAGTGCATTTAGACTCTGTTTGATCATATGAGAACAAACAAAACAAAACAAACAAAACAAAACCCCATCGACCTAGCTTAATCAGGGCAAACAATGGGCCCCAAGCTTGGGAGTCTGAGGGGTGGGTTTCAGTCTAGGTACAGCTGGCCCCAGGGGGCCCAGCATTCTGTCTCTGCCTCTCTACCCCTCAGCTCTGTTTGCTTCTCAGCTCTTCATTCTTCTGTAGGCTCCATCCCCTAAAGATGGCCTCTATCAGCAATAGGCTAGTCCATCCTTAGAGCTCCTTTATTCTAGAAAAAATAGAGAACAACTCCCTCTCCTAGCAACCATAGGTCAAATTACTTGGAGGGGCCCTGATTAGCCTGCTTTGGTCGTGTGTCTCTCCCCCTGCCCCGTTATACCAACAGTTGTAACTAAATGGGGTGTTATTGTTGGCCAAGCCTGAATCACATGTCGACTTCTATAGTCAGAGGGAAAGCAAGGCAATGTGATTGACGGTCCACTGGCACCAGAAGAGATGGAGTCTGTACAGTGACTATGGAAAAAAGGGTACAGGGAGGACAGAAGCTGTGTATCTTCATTTTAACCAGTATTCCCTTCATTACTCCATGGAGCCTTTCCAGCCAACGGCAGGCAGAGCAAGAAATATTTGTTTTGATTTGCATGGGTTCATTAGGGGTGTGGTTGAAGGGAATCATGGTCATTGTTCCTTTCAGCCAGTTTTCTTTGTTTAAATGTGACTGGTTTGAGGAGTCTCAGCTCTTTCAGGGAATAAGCACATAACGATTTTATTTATTCTGTTCACTGTCCCCAGCTATACTGTGTTAAATCTTTCTTCCCTACTGTGTAGTAGATCCCTTATCAAGTGCATGAGCTGATCTAATAATTTGCTTGACACACTGGATGATTGAAATTCTGTTCAGTCCAATTTAAAACTCTCGCTCTGAATGTCCACATTCAACTCCCTGGTTGCCCCATCCCAGACTGCTCTTCCTTTTTCTTTGCACTGTGGGAATTGTGGGGTGGGTTGGGGGAAAGGGGAGAAGGGCTTGAGCAGCATCTAGTTCACTTCCTTCCCCACTCTTTTCTGGGACTCTTCGCTGTAGAATATTGAGAATCAGGGAGAAGAGATGAGTTGGTTGGGGAGGGGGGAGATGCCCTTAGTTTCCTCTGTTTGATGAAGTGCTCTCTGTGTAGATGATGTGTATGCTTCTCTGGGGGCCATTCTGAGCTTCATCTAGACCCCTGCTGTCCCTGACCCTCTAATCCCCTGACAATGGCTCCTCACTTTGTGGGACATCCCTCACTTGGACCACCCACATCTTCTGCCCCTTCCTCTGACCCTCTGCTGCCTGACCTGGAGCCCTGGGAATCTCTGACTTCCTCTTTGACACTCTCAGATGGCCACAGGGAGCTGGGACAGGTAGAAGATGCATCATTTTCTTCCCAAGGACATTATCTGTGAGCTTTTTCTCCCTCCTGTCAAGACTACCCCAGCCAGCCTCCCGACTTCACAAATCTCCAGGTGAGAAGCTGCTGGGTACACGCACACCCCCAGCCCAGAGCTGCCACTGAGGACACACTGTGCCTAGGGCAAACCATAAAAAGGCATCCTCTTTGAGGTCTGCTTCTCCCTCTCCCTCTGCCCCTCCCCCTGCTCCTTCTCTCTCTCTCTCAAAATAAATAAATAAAATCTTAAAAAAAAAAAAAGCCACCCTCTTTGAGTGGACAAATTACCAAAAAGTTCCCCTTTCCCACTGCTCCTCAGCCCCTATTCACCCCCTCCACCAGGCAACCTAATGCAGGGAAAATATGCACAGTCCTGTGCTGCAGCTCTCCCAAATTCTGGGGGACACCTGTCGAGTTCGCCCTAGAATCCCCTCAGGGTATGTATAGTGGCTGCAATGCCACAAGCATTGAGAGAGAACCAGTCTTCACTTCTTGCAAGCACCCTCCTTTCTGGGAGTTTTACCTCCCCCCCAATTGGCTAGGACAGCAATTCTTATAGTGTGGCCTGTGGACTCCTGGGGGTCTTTAAGACCCTTGAAAGGAAGCCACAAGGTCGAAATTATTTGCACAATAAAATATTATTTGTCTTTTTCACTGTGTTGACATTTGCACTGACGGTGCAAAAATAATTGGTGGGTAGAACTGGTGGCACCTGAATGTGTGAGAATGTACTAGGGGTCATTAGGTTCTTCACCACCACATACCCACCAGTAGAAACAAGTTCCAGTGTCACTTAAGAATGTCTTGATGAAACAGTAAAAATGATTAAATTGAGTAAACCTCAACCCTTGATATGTCTTTATAATAATATTCTGTGCGACAAAGTGGGAAGTACACACAAAGTCCGTCTGCCATGTGTTGAAGTATGATGGTTGTCTTCAGAAAATAACACTTTGCAACTGAGTCATGAGTTAAAGTAGTTCCTCCTTTCATGGAACACCATTTTTACTTAAAAGATTGACTGATGGGGTGCCTGGATGGTGTAGTTGGTTAAGCATCCCACTCTTGGTTTTGGCTCAAGTCGTGATCTCGGCATCGTGGGATCAAGACCCGCTTGGGACTCCACGCTCAGCGTGGAGTCTGCTTGAGATTCTCTCTCCCTCTGCCCTTCCCCTCAGTCTTGCTCTCTCTCTGTAAAATAAATAAATATTTTTTTAAACAATGACTGACATAAACAATTGTTATCCCGGCTTGGGTAGCTGGCAGCTCTCAAAAATGTACCAAGAGAGTCAGTCACTCCAGGAAAAATAGCTGACAGGATTTGTTGCCAGTGACAAATATGAGTTTTCAAGCAGAAATTGGAATTTTGCAAGACCTGCATCTGAAACCATGAGCTTGATAGTTTCTTGTATTTAAAGACTTTTCTGATGGCGTTGTGAGTGGTGATGACAAATGTGATTTTGACTAGTATGATGAAGTATGTTAATTTGAAATATCTGCTTAACTCAGTGAACTAATATTTCCAAATGGCTGATCAAGGAATGATGTTCTAAGAAATGGGTAAAAGATCTGTTCTGAGTACAAGATATACTGATGGATTTTAATATAACAAAGTACAAAAAATTTTTTTAAAAAAGACTGACTTTGTTTCAGATTCCACAGTGCAATTAATCCTTAAGAAATCACTTCTTACTGAGTTTTGGTGTAATATCAAAGAAGAGTATTCCCAGTTATGTAAAAAGCTATTAGAATGTTCCTCTTTTCCGACTGCATAATTGTGTGAGGCCAGATTTTCTTCATGTTCTTCGATCAAAGCAACCTAATGCAACAGATAAGATGCAGAAGCAGAAACTGAGAATCTAGCTATCTTCTATTAAATTATATGTTAAAGAAATTTTTAAAAGTGTAGGACACTGGTACTCTTCTCATTAGTTTTTTTTTTTTTTGGAAAATATATTTTTCATTAACATTTTATTTATGCTAACATGTAATGGGTTTGTTATTATTTTTAAATGAATTAGGGAAATAACTTAAAAATTTCTAGTTTTAATTTCTGATACTGTGGATGTTCATAGATAGAACTTACATAAGTATAATCTCTTTGGGGTTATCAATAATTTTTAAGAATGTAAAGGGGTCCTGAAATTAAAAAATTTGAGAACTATATGCTATGAAATGAGGAAGCACCCCTCCCAACCACTACAGAAGAAAAAGGCCCTGACCCCAAATACAGTAAGACCCACTAAGCCCGTGACTACCCAGACCCCCCACCCCCACAACCTTTCTTCTCCTGATATAGAACTAGTCCTTCTGCTGCTCTTATGAAGTTCCAGGTGGATATGTGGCCCAGTTGTTTATGGCTGTATTTAGAAGGTTGGGTATTTGGAACCTTTCTTTCTCTTAGTTGTCAATTCCAGGAAGCAGGGGATTTCCCACTTAATATCTTGTCATATGGTTAATAGTTTGACAGTATTTATTTTGCTTCCCTGTGGGAGAAGAGTTAACTCTGTTATAAAGCAGATTTAATCTCATTTTACAATATCCATTACCATTTTGGTGTGACAATGAAGCGAAGTTGGAAGATAGGGTGGTATTTTGAAAAAAGCATGGGCTTTAGGTTAGAATCCCAGCTTTGCCACTTACAGAGTAATTGTGGGCAAATTATGTAACTTTTCTTTCTTTCCTTTTTTTTAAAAGATTTTATTTATTTATTTGACAGAGAGACACAGCAAGAGAGGGAACACAAGCAGGGGGAGTGGGAGAGGGAGAAGCAGGCTTCCCGCTGAGCAGGGAGCCTGATGCGGGACTCGATCCCAGGACCCCAGGATCATGACCTGAGTCCAAGGCAGACGCTTAATGACTGAGCCACCCAGGCGCCCATATTATGTAACTTTTCTAACCTCTTTTTTCTCATCTGTAAAATTAGAATAAAAAGACCTGCCTTTCAGATTGCTTAGAGATAATGTGTACAACTTATTTGACACATAACAGCCAATCAAATGAACTATCATCATCATCATCACCATCATCCTCATCATCCTCATCATCTTCACCATTCTCATCATCCTCATCATCACCATCATCACCATCATCCTCATCACCATGCTAGGACAGGAATTGGGAGAGTTTCTGTTGGAATCCTGAGATAAGCAGCCTAATTCCCTTTTGGTGTCCTTGCTAAGTTCTTACTGGCCTTTTAAAGGCCTCTTCCTTTCTCCCGGGAAACTCAAGTTTTCTCTCTGAATACCAGGGAACAGCAGATCCATTGGACAAGATGAATACCTGTCACCCTCTTCCTCATTCTGTCTTGACTAAGAAGAATTGTTGCCACCCTGGTTGAAGGTAATTCTCCCTAATGACACTTTTCTTCTTGCCTCCAATGCTGTCCCAGGCAAACACCTTTCTATGGGCTTCTCCTGAAGTCTAGGTCCCAATGTGGACCACTAGAATGGACCAAAAGAACCCACCACTGGATACCGTGTTTGGCCAATAGTGGGAAAAATAAACAGCTGGATACATTTTTGTGAGGTGAGATTTGCTAAATAAAAACCTAGGTTTGGCTGCAGAGACTGATTCCTTGAGTATTTTTATTTTTATTTTCTTAGGTAAGTGCTCCAGGAGGGGATTTTTCTGGAATGATGCGTGAAAATGGTGCACTCCCTCATGCTGCTGAAATGGAAGCCGTGGGTCTCTTTCCTAGCTGAGGGAGGCAGATTAATGAGTTGAGGGATGTGGTTGCTGCCTTTCGGCAGCTGGCTCAATTACCTCTCCTGTTCAAGCTGTGCTTTGGGCCTCAGAACACAAGCCTGGTGGGATTCTGACCTTGCTAGAGGACTTCGTTTCTTCACTGAGACTGTCTACTTTGAGTTGGAATGTGTCCTTCTCAGAGGTAGGTTTGCTGGAAACAAGGGTGTGAGGGAGTTGTCCGGTGAGGGTCTTTTTAAAAACAAGGGAAATAAATGAAATCATGGGGAAGTTAACTAATCAGAAGCTCTGGGAAGAAAAATGATATCTATCTGGGGAAAAGATACTATTGCATTTTACTCTAATGAAGCATTTTGGAGGGAAAGGTGGCTTGTTCAGAGAACTTGGTCAGAAATCATTTGAGTCCAAGTGACAGAAACCCACTCAGGTTAGTTCAAGTAAAACGTGAATTTAATGTAAGGCATTAGGCACACCTAAAAACTCCTAAGATGACTATTAGCAAATCAAATCCAGCCACATCATAAAAGGATAAGATGTTGCATCCAAGTTAGATTTACCCCATGAGCTAATGCTAGATTTAACATTAGAAAAGTAATCAATGTAATTTGCTACATTCACAGAATAAGGGGGAAAATCATAGGAGCCTCAAATAGATATCAAGGGAGTCTTTGCTAAAACATCCAGAAGTGTATTGAGGGTTTGTGAGACATGAAGCTGATACAATTACTTTTTTCTTTTATTTTTTTTAAAGTAGACTCCATGCCCAACATGGGGCTTGAACTCATGAACCTAAGATTAAGAGTCACAATGCCCTACTGACTGAGTCAGCCAGGTACCCCCAATTACTAATAAATTCATTAAAATTATGCAAAATTACCAATGCAAAATACAAAAGGCCCAGAAGTGAATGTTTATTCAGTATAAGAAATCTCAATAAGTTACAAATTGTAAAAAGCTGATAAACTCCACAGGGTCCTAAAGCCCAAAATAATAACAAATTACTTTTATTACTTGTCTGACCTAACTCTATAATATTTTTCCTTACATTTTTTGGCTGAATATATCTTCAGTCACTATTTTTTCTGACCATTATTTTTGCAATACTTTTTATAGAGAGAATGAAAAGGTAATTTAGTCTTTTTTTTCTAGCATGATTTTTTTTTTTTTTAAGATTTTATTTATTTGTCAGAGAGAGAGAGAGGGAACACAAGCAGGGGAAGCGGCAGGCACATGAAGAAGCAGGCTCCCTGTTTAGCAAGGAGCCCGACGTGGGACTCAATCCCAGGACCCTGGGATCATGACCTGAGCCAAAGGCAGACGCTTAACCAACTGAGCCACCCAGGTGACCCTAGCATGATTTATTTTTTAATTATTATTAAATATTTAGTAATACATTAGAAAAATATATTTTAGGGCGCCTGGGTGGCTCAGTTGGTTAAGCGACTGCCTTCGGCTCAGGTCATGATCCCAGGGTCCTGGGCTCGAGTCCCACATCAGGCTCCCGGCTCAGCGGGGAGCCTGCTTCTCCCTCTGACCCTCTCCTCTCTCATGCTGTTTCTCTCTCACTTGCTCTCTAATAAATAAATAAATAAAATCTTTAAAAAAAAAAGAAAAATATATTTTACCTTCACCACTTGTTATTGGTAATGAAATGTAAATATTTAGGATTGTTGTCAATTTGGGGGAAATCTACCAAATTTCTTTTGTACACGAGCTCTAACATTTCAAAGCCTATAAAATTTTCTTGTGTAGTGGCTATTTGTAAGTAGTCTTTGAATTTTGATGACACTCATTAATTAATAGGAGTATTTGTGGAAGTCATTCCTACAATAGGACAGCAAGCAATAACTTAACTATTCACAGACATGACTGAAAACTACATACGTATATCCCACCAAGCACAAAACTAAGCATATTCCCAATTCAGTTTCTCTTTCACTAGATCCCCCAAAATGCTCATGGCCACTTACATGCCACCTGACATAAAGAGAAGTATAATCAGAGTAAGCTAGGGTGGAAAAACACAGTGATCTTATCTGACTGTAGTAAGTATATCTTTTTCACACTTAGCAAATACCTCTTCATGTAAACACATTGCTAGGGCCTCTCCCAGAGCCTTGAAGAGGGTCCTTGGAAGTGAGGCAGCCTGAAGATGAAGCCTCATTAGCTGTACTAGAAATTTGCTTCTCTACACCCATTCATGTCAAAAACTCTTAGCAAACTCAGGGTAGAAGATGTTTCACCAACTACTGTTAGATAACAACCAACCATAAAATACTAGTGATATAAAACATTAAGCACTTACTTCTTTTTTTTTAAATTTTATTATGTTATGTTAGTCACCATACAATACATCATTAGTTTTTGATGTAGTGTTCCATGATTCATTGTTTTCATATAGCACCCAGTGCTCCATGCAGTACGTGCCCTCCTTAATACCCATCACCAGGCTAAGCCATCCCCCAACCCCTCCCCTCTAAAACCCTCAGTTTGTTTCTCAGAGTCCATAGTCTCTCATGGTTCATCTCTCCCTCTGATGTACCCCCTTCATTTTTCTCTTCCTTCTCCTAATGTCCTCCATGCTATTCCTTATGTTCCACAAATAAGTGAAACCATATGATAATTGACTTTCTCTGCTTGACTTATTTCACTTAGCATAATCTCCTCCAGTCCCATCCATGTTGATGTAAAAGTTGGGTATTCATCCTTTCTGATGGCTGAGTAATATTCCATTGTATATATGGACCACATCTTCTTTATCCATTCATCTGTTGACGGGCATCTCGGCTCTTTCCACAGTTTGGCTATTGCGGACATTGCTGCTATGAACATTGGGGTGCATATGGCCCTTCTTTTCACTACATCTGTGTCTTTGGGGTAAATACCCAGCAGTAAGCATTTATTTCTTGTTCATACATCTGAGGGTTGAGTGGAGCAGCTATGATTGAAATTGCGGGTCCATGCATTGGCTGGGGTGTCTCTGCTCCTCTTGTCACATTCTATGGCTCAGGCTACCCAGGTATGCTCTTCTCATAGGAATGGCACAAGTACAGGAATGCAAGCTCACAGCACAAGCACATCTCAAGTCTCTGACTATGTCACATTCACTAACATCCCATTTGTCAAGGCACCCCATGTGGCCAACCCCAAACACGTCACATGGTCAACCCCAAATTCAAAAAGGGTGGATATGCACTCTGCTCTCCTTGAGGCAATAGCAAAGGTATGGCTTCTACCACATTCATTTGCCACAGGAGTAAATAACTGGGATCATGTATCATGGAAGTTAACATCCCAAATCTGATAAAGACATCTATTAAAAACAAAAACAAACAAATAAAAAAAACACCTCTGTACAAGCACCGTACTTAATGATGAAATATTGAAGACTTTGCCCCTGAGATCAGGAATGAAACAAGGATGTTCCCTATCACTACTCCTATTCAACACATAGTACAAGTCTGATGAAAAAGAAAAAACAAATATACAAAATAAATAAAGAAAAGAAAAAATACATAAAAATGTAAAATTGGAAAGAAAGAAACATCATATTCATAGATGACAAGATTATGAACATAGAAAGTTGAAAGAATCTACAGATAACCTCCTAGAAATCACAAATGAATTTATCAAGTTCATTGAATGTAATAAAAATATAATATAAATTGTATTTCTATATACCATACTACAGATAGAAATTACTTTTTAGAATTCTATTTACAATGGAACCAAAATATATCCAATACTGAGGGTAAATGGAAGGAAAGAAGTGCAAGACCTCTCTGCTGTAAAGTACAAATTATTACTGAGAGAAAGTAAACAATGCCCCAATAGAAGGATGTTTTCTTTTCATGAATTGGTAAGCTCATTCTTTTTTTTTTTTTTTTTAAGATTTTATCTATTTATTTGAGGGAGAGAGAATGAGAGAAAGAGCACAAGTAGGGAAAGGGAAGAGGGAGAGGGAGAAGCAGACTCCCTGCTGTGCAGGGAGCCTGACATGGGGCTCCATCCCAGGACCCTGAGATCATGACCTGAGCTGAAGGCAGACACTTAACCGACTGAGCCACCCAGGCACCCTGGTAGACTCATTCTTATAAAGATGCCAGTTCTCTGAAAATCGATTGACAGAGTCAATGCAATCCCAACCAAAACCTCAGCAGGGTATTTTTTTCTTTCTGGAATTTGACAAGCTGACTCTGAAATTTATGTGGGAATGTAAAGTGCTCAGCATGGTCAAGATAATTTTGAAGAAGAAGAACAACATTGATATATCCAGGTTTGTTATAAAGCTACAGTAATTAAGACAGTATGGTAATTGGCACAGGGATAGACAAATGAACTAATGGAAGAGAAAAAAAAATGATCCAGAAACACATCCACACTTGTGTGGGTATTTGATTTATGGTAAAGGTGGGATTGCAGAGCAGTGGGGAAAGGAAAGGCTTTTTAATAAATGGTCAAGCTATGTCAAGGAGTTCTGCATGTAAAAAATCTTGGGCTTCCACTTCACACAAAAATCAATTACAGGTGGGTTATAGATCTAAATACAAAAGATAAAACAAAGCTTTTAGGGAATAACATTGGAGAATATTTTCAGACCTTCATAGTCTTTATGGACACAGGTTTTTTTGAACAGGGCGTAACAAGCACTAACCATAAAGGAAAAAATTAATAAATGGAACTATTTTGAAATAAAGAATTTTTGTTTAACTAAAGACACCATTAAGAGAGTGAAATGCAAGCCAAAGAATAGGAAAAGATATTTGTATTAGATACAACCAACAATGCACTTGTATCTGGGAAAATATAAGGTACTACAAATCAAAAAGAAAAAGGCACAGAACCCAATTCTTTAAACTGACGCTTTACAAAAGAAGAGGATATCCAAATAGCTACTGAATATACAAAAACATGATTATTACACATTTATTAATAATATTGACAATAATATTCACAAAGGAAATGATAATTAAAACCACAACAAAATATCCCTATATATCCACCAAAATCTCCAAAATGAAAAAACTTGATTATATCAAGTAATTGCAAGAATATGGAGCAATCAAAACTCTCATACATTGCTGGTAAGGATGGAAATTGGTACAACTTCTTGGGAAAACTTTTTGCTATATCTAGTGAAGCTGAATCTATACATACCCTAAGATCCTGCAACCCCACTCCTAGGAGTATATACTCAGCATAAATGAGTCTACATGGAAACCAAAGGACATGAACAAGAATGGTCATAACAGCATTATTCTTGGCATTTCCAGGTGAAAACAATCCAGATGTCCATCAGCAATAGGATAAGCACAAGGGAATGGCATATTCATTCAATGGAAATCTAGAGAACAATGAAAATGAATCATCTAGTTCTACATGCAGTAACATGACTGAATATTATAAAGATAATATTGAGGGAAGGAAGGCAGACATAAAAGAATACATATGATTCCATTTATATAAAGTTCAATAATAGGCAAAAGTAAGACAGAATATTGGCTACCTTTGGGAGGGACGGAGGGAGTAGTCATTGGAAGGGGATATAGATGCTGGTAATGTTCTATGTCTTGATCCATTTGCTTGTTACAAGGATGTGTTTTACCCTGTGATTGCACACTTTTGTGTATGTTTGTTACACTTCAATAAGAGTTATATGTATGTATGTTATGTTTCAATAAGAATTTTATTTTATTTTTTTATTGAAGTCTAGTTGGGAATATGGGAAAAATGGAATACTTCAGAAGCTGTGTTACATTAGTTTAACAATTTTATTTTTAAAAGGTTAGCTATTATCATCATCATTATTATTATAAGGGACTGGTGAAGGAAAGCCGTGAGAAATCAAAGCAGCTTGGGTGGATGCATACCACAGTTGTGTTCCCTCAGACTCTCCCCTAACGTTTGAGGGACCTAGAACAAGGCTATATCTAGAGGCCCAAACACCATTTATATAAATATTTAAAAGTTATAAATCAGGCTAAGAGACTATTAACTAGAATATGTTCTATTTCCTACTCTGAGAAATCTATCTTTACATGGCCTAAAAGCCAGGTTAGAATTTAGAATTCTCCATTCTCTCCAAGATTAGGACTGTCAAGGAACCACCCAGAGAGAGGCAGCCCCCAGCCTCCAGCGCATTACCCACCCCACCCCTTTTAGCATCTCTGATTCTCTACGAGGGACCTCACGCCTTCCTGTGGACATGCCAGCCTGCACGTGCTAGCTCCTTCCACATCCCCAGCAAACAGCTGCCCCCGGGCCACCCAGCGTGTGGTCCAGCTTAGGGAGGACAGGTCTGGAGGAGAGGATTGCAAGGCTCTGGGAAGGGACTCCGGGACGTTGTGGAAGGGGATGTGGGTCATGGGTAACAAGTGCATGGGGTAGGGGGGCAGCATGAAGCCTCAGAGTGAATATAAATTCTTAGCCTTGTGGACTCTTCACTTTGTGTAGACAAGGGCAGAGGAGGGTCAGAATGGGACCGTTAAAAGTGTGGGCCAAGGGAAGAGTCACCTGTCCAGTTTTAAGGAAAATACTGCATTTCCTTATAAAAAGCCAAGTATGCATTTTTCAGCCATTAGAGAGAGAGAGAAAGAGACAGAGACATATTTTTAAGTAGAGTAAGGAATTCCACTCAATGAACATGTGTCCTCATACAAATCCCCCATCAGAGATGAATGTAGGGATTCCATTTTGTTTTCCTCACCACTAACCCCCAAGCCTGGTGCCTAGGAGGTCTCAATATTTGACCAAAAATTGGCTCTGCGGTTCCCTCTGTTGTCATCAGAAGCTGTGCACGGCTCCCGGTGTGAGCGTCCTGTTGATGCTGGTGTTGAAAGATACAGCATGTGTGATTTTGGGGTTTTTTTCCCCTAGTTTAAACATTATATTTTAGTGTCTCTTTGCTATATCAGCTTAGCCTGTATCTTTTTAAAAATTTTTATTTATTTTATTTAAATTCAATCAGCCAACAAATGGCCAACAAACACATGAAAAAATGCTCCATATTACTTGGCATCAGGGAAATACAAATCAAAACCACAATGAGATACTACCTCATACCTGTCAGAATGTGGTTAAAATTGACAAGTCAGGAAACGACAGATGTTGGCAAGGATGTGGAGAAAGGGGAACCCTTCTACACTGTTGGTGGGAATGCAAGCTGGTGCAGCCACTCTGGAAAACAGTGTGGAGGTTCCTCAAGAAGTTAAAAACAGAGCTACCCTATGACTCAGCAGTAGCACGACTGAGTATTTACCCCAAAGATACAAATGTAGTGATCTGAAGGGGCACCTGCACCCCAATGTTTATAGCAGCAATGTCCACAATAGCCAAACTGTGGAAAGAGCTGAGATGTCCATCAACAGATGAATGGATAAAGAAAATGTGGTGTGTGTATATACATGCACACACAATGGAATATTCTTTTTTTTAAAGATTTTTATTTTATTTATTTGACAGAGAGAGAGATAGCGAGAGCAGGAACACAAGCAGGGGGAGTGGGAGAGGGAGAAGCAGGCTTCCCGCCGAGCAGGGAGCCCGATGTGGGACTCGATCCCAGGACCCTGGGATCATGACCTGAGCCGAAGGCAGACGCTTAACGACTGAGCCACCCAGGCGCCCCACACAATGGAATATTACTCAGCCATCAGAAAGGATGAGATCTTACCATTTACATCAACGTGGATGGAACTGGAGGGTCTTATGCTAAGCCAAATAATTGGAGAAATCAGAGAAAGACGATTATCATATGGTTTCACTTATATGTGGAATATAAGAAACAGCACAGAGGATCATAGGGGAAGGGAGGGAAAACTGAATAGGAAGTCATCAGAGATGGAAACAAACCATGAGAGACTCTTAACTATAGGAAACAAACTGAGGGCTGCTGGAGAGGAGGTGGGTGGGGGGATGGGGTAACTGGGTGATGGGCTTTAAGGAGGACACATGATGTGATGAGCATGTGTGTTTTGAATCACTGTGGAAAAGGAGTGAGGTTGGGTTGGCCCAATTGCTCCTCCCTAGTAGGGGCTGAAGAGTTTGAGATTATGGACTTGAGAGCCAGATAAATATCCTTTAGGCCATCATTTTAGGGATTCCAAACACCCCAGCAACCATATGCAAATATGTGAGTGTGGGGCAATGTCATTTTCCTGGGGAGATGTCCATAGTTTTCAATGAAGATTTTAAAGGTGCCCATGACTTCCAGAATGTCAAAAGCTGAGCTCTCAGGGAAACCTCTTATTTCACAGATGGTGGGTCTGTGGCACAGGAGATGCAGTAAGTCAAAGTCACTCAGAGCTCTGCTTAAATCTACTGATTCCTGAAGCTTCTTTTTTATTGCTGCATAGCAGAACTCATGGCCTCGGGTGGGACAGGGTGAGAGGAATTTTTCAGCTCTCCTTTCCAACCATTCTCAAATGTAGCCTCACATTAGAACTGGGGATTTCTGGTGAGCACAGTGGTTCCAACGTAACCAGGGTTGAGAATCATTGAACTAGAATATTTCACGAAGAGGGGTCTTGACCATGGCAACCTCACTCACTAATGAAATGTGGCCTAATCAACCTCTCAAGTGTATCAGATTAGCAATTACCTTCCCATTAGGTGGAGGATGCACAGGGGGGTGGTGGGAAGGTGGGAATTGGAAAAGAAAGAGAGGTGCTCTGGCATCATAACCGAACACAGTTCCGTCTGCCCAGAGCGCAGCAAAGCCAATCACTGAGACATCAGCTATGCAGCTAGGAAGGGATTTATTAGAGAGGCAGCCAAACGTGGAGACAGGCGGGCAAGCCTCAAATCCGCCTCCTCAAAGGGGAAAAGAACAAGTGTTTTATAATCACAGAGGTTGAGATTACATACATATTGATGAAAAGTGCAGGGAAACATAACTGCTCATGAGGAAGGATGGAGCATGCACATTGAACAAACACATATGTGATAAGCATCCCATGTTCTCTTTGGGGTGGACACTTAACATCAGAATGAGGCAAAAGTCAGCCCCTGACCTCAGGAAGTTATCTTAGGACAAGAAGAAGGGGCTATGAATATACTCCCAAGAGCCACTATAAACTGGATGGGGTCTTGGGCTCAGTATCTCTGGTAAGGAATGCAGGGCCTTGCTTGTTCATAGGCTGGAACCATATCAGTTGACCTTGAGTCCAGGCATCTGCAGAGACAGCTAGTGGATTTGTTAGTAGGGTTTGAAGAGACACAAGGGCTGATTAAGGAAAAACAGTTCTCTGAAAAACAAGCTTTAATTTTTCTGCTAGTTTCAACTTCACTAATCCTGTGGGGCATGGTTTCAGCATGGGAGCGAGAACATCTCACCTCATCAGCAATGAGACAATCACAACATAGAAGGATGAAAGTTGAGGTCAGACTCTCCTGGGTCATAGAGAAAACAGCTGACCTGCATGGGGCAGAGAGTTAGTGGCCAAGATAGCTCAGTGGAGGAGGTGACTCTTTAGCTGAATTCTGAAGGAAAAATGGATGTTCTCCAGATGCGCCGGCAGAAGGAAATGAATGTTCACACATATTATGGCATGGAGGTTGGAGTAATATGGTATTTGAGAGGATTGTAAGAGTTGAGTCTGACTAGAATATAGGCTGCACGAAGAAGGTGTATTTGTCATGGGTCATTAAAATATAAGAATTAGGCATGGCTACCACGGAATGAATATTGCTTAGAATGAATGACCCCCACATTAAGGAAATTCTTAATCTTCTTGGTTTGGAAAAATTCCACTAATTTTAACCAGCTTCTCTTTATTCACTAGACTCTGGATATTCTTGGACGACAAGAATGCTTTAAATTTGACTCATTAAGAGTCACAAATAACAGAGTGAATTTTTCATAAGTTCTGAATCAGTGTATTTTAAGTAAGCTTTGTAGGGTCACCACAGGAGAATCTCAGAATTAGTGAAAGTGAACTGGCCTGTGAATAAACACAGCATACTCCTCAGAGTGGAGATGTTTGGTGCAGGTTACAGAGAAAGTGTTCTTGGGATCAGCTGTTGATTCTAACACTGTCCAAGTCCCTCAGAATGGTGTGTGGTGAAGGAAGGTCTTTGGAGGCTGACAGGCCTGGGTTCTGATCCCAGTTTAATGACTCACTAAGCTGAATGCTTATGCAGGTAATGTTGCCTCCTTAATTCTTGGGAGCCATATTGATAATTGGAAATAATATCTATCTCATTAAATTGTTGTGAGGATTCACTGGGAAAAACGTTTGTGAACAGACTGTCCTAGTAAAGGCCCTTTTTATTATAAAGAACAAGAAACCACTTATGCTGGTTTGGCTGAAATCAAGAAACAGGAAATAAAATACAGAGTTTTCAGGAGGAGGAACAAGGAATGGGATTGTCAGGTACATGCTTCATCTCCAGGAGCCACCAAATCTGTCAACAGTGTCCCAGTTTTTCCTCTATGCATATTCTCCCCCTCTTTGCTCTCCATAGCCTGGTCTCCTTAGCTTTCCTCAGATCCCTTCCATCTCTATTTTCCCTTTCTCTTGACCTTTCTATGCCCCAGCTTTGCCACAGAAAGTCCTGTTTGGTGTTCCTGTGTCCAATACTGTGTTTCTGGAAGAACTGGATTGACTGAGTTTAGGTCCAGTGTCTGTGATGGACAGTTATCTGTGACCAAGTTGTGAGCCCTTGGTAGGCAACACCCTCAGCTCTGTATGGGGATGATTCCTAGAGCAAGGGCCTGTAGGAGTACAGATACCAAACATCTCAGTTACAAACATCCAGCACACAGTAAGAGCACAACCAATGTTAACCTCCATCCCTTTTCCTTGTTCTTACTCTACCAGGATAAGTTTCCATAGTGAGTCCCACAGAAATTCATGATCATCTTTAAGTTTTTGCTTTTGCTTAGGCTATACCTCTTAAGAATGTCCTACTCCAACCATCCATCCATCCATCCACCCATGCATCCATCCATCCGTCAGTCTCTATCTCCCCTTTTCCAATCTATGTCTTATACACCCTTGCAGGCCCACTTCCTCCAGGAAATCTTCCCCGATATCTTCAACCCCTCTTGATCCTCCTCATTTCTGTCAATTCCTTATAGTCTTTAACACATCATTTAGCACTAAATTATACAATGACTTGGATTTCTCTCTCAATAACTTTGAAGATGTTATTCTTGCTGTTTCAACTAGATTATAAATTCATTCAGAACAGAGAGTGCCACAGTGCCAAGCACAGAGAGGGACAAAAAGTATGTGCTCAAGGAATGGAGAAAATTACAGCACAGTAAATATTTTATAGCTGGAAGGGATCACAAAAATAATTGAGTCTAATTTCCTTGATTTCAGAACTGAGATCAAAACAGAGGTAGTACATTTGGTTGACTGAATATAAAGAATAACATGGTGACTAAATATTATTTATGTAACAGAGGAACCCTCTACAATCATACTATGGAATAGCATTTGAAGAATCACAATACATTTGACTTGGAAGAGAAGTGAGAAGTGATGTAGGACATGCTGTTCGTGCCCATCAGTGAGGAAACTCTTTCATAGGAAAAGGAAGGAATCTGTCCAAGCTCATCTGAGTATTTAGTAGTAGAGCTGGGACCAGGCTCCACATTCTTCTGCTCTCGTGATTTTCCCCTGCACTCCACTGTCATCAAATTTTTGCCTGTGATCTTAGGGATTTCTGTCCTTTCCCTTGACCACACACCTGGCACCATGTAATAGGTGAGTACCAGGCTCCTTTGCCCTTCACAGCCTTTGTTCTGTATTCCTTGCCCTGGCCCATTCCTTGTACTGTATTCCTTTTCAGCCTCTTCTTCCACCTGTCTATTTTTACCTTTGTTCACTTTGTCTTTTTTTTTTTTTTTTTTTTTTACCTTGCCTTGCCCTGAGGACTAAATGCTTGGCCCTGTCTCCCTGGCTATAATTTTGATTCTGCCTCTGACCTCTGGCTGGTGGAAGTACCCTTCCCAGTTCTGCCTGGCCTCAGGAATGGGTATTGCCCACTATTGGCTAATTTATGCACTGATTTAACATACATTTACCATGCATGTCCTCTGTGAAAGATTCTGAATTCTGAGGGATTCAGAGATGAAAAGATCACAGTCACCTCAATAAGCTCACAATCTAGTGGTGAGAGATTGACATTTTAAAACAATATGGCAGATGTATTCATCAAACTGAGCCCAGAGTGGTGGGAAGGTGACAGCCAGGGAAGACTTCTTGGATGAGGTGTTCCTTCAGATGAGGCATTATGGGCAGATAATGGATAAGCATTAGCTGATGAAGCAGTGTGGTGGGGGTGAGTGGTTATGCCATAGAAGGAATAACATAATCAAAGGCATAAATCACGAAATTGCAAGAAGTATGAAAGAAATGACAAGCAACCTGATGTTCTTGGAGGATAGAAAGGAGGGCAGGAGGTAGTGAGGGAAGAGGCTGACAAGGTGGGTAAACCAAATTGGGAAGGCCTTGTCTGTAAGTAAGATAATTCTACTGTTGGGATTTAGGGAGCTAATAGATGACACCTTTGTTCCCTGCCCGGGTTCCTAATTAATTGAGAAAAAAAAAACCCAAAGAGCCAAGCAGATGGAGATAAAAACGTCAGCTTTACTGCTGATAAAACAATAAGCATGGCTTAGATCTGGTCAAATTGCTTGCTAACACTCCCAGTACTGAACTTAATTCCCCAAACGCAGGCCTCTCCTGCAGGGATAGATCTGCTTAGAGCTGATGAGAATATTTTGTGAGCATCTGGCCCCCAAAGAGAGAGATGAAATTGAAGATGCTCACCTCAGCTTAAATTCACCAGTCAGGTGAGACACTCCTCCTCTGGGGAAAGAACACAAAAGTATTACTCTAATAGCGGTCCCTCCACTTGGAAACTTGAAGCAAAGGGGAAAGGAGGTTCCCACCTAACACCCACCATTTACTGAGCACCTATCCACCATTTACTGAGCCATGCAGAATGCCCTCATTCCACAAGCTAGAACTGGATAGAATCACAATTGGTTTGGGAAGATTCTCTAGCAGAAAGGGTAAAGGACATGGAAACCCCCACCCTAGAATGTCATGATTGAAAGAAACCCTAAAACTCATTGAATCTTGTTCTCCATTAATGCTTGGAAATATCCATAGCATCTTCTTCCTGCCAAAAGGCCATTCACTCTCTGCTTGGATATGTCATTGAAAAGAAACTTACTGTCTCCCGTAGCACAGACATAGCAGAGAAAATGGCTGGCACTGACTTAGATGATGTAGAGCTCTCTACGATGTTTTGCTCATACTCTTTGTGTTAATTTTCTATTTTTATATCTTCTCAAACTAGTAGGCACTTGACAGACATTTGTTGAATAATCACATGAATAAATGAATCTTTTGGTGCTCATATTCAATATGGTTACAGATATGGGGGTCATGGCTTAGTTAATCTGTATTGGTCAGAAATCTTACCCTGCAAGTAACAGAAACTCATTTCAAACTCATTTAAGAAAAAAATTTAAAGCACGGGGTTGGGGAGGGATATGGAATTTTGGGCCCTGCCTAATCAAGGAGATGGTTGGCCTCCAGGACATTTGTCACAAGGGATCTCAAATGTTGTCATTTCTCTCTACTCCTTGTTCTGCTATCCCTCCTTGTGCGAGCTTTATTTTCCCTCTGGTGGGGTAGCTAGCCACCAGCAGCTCCAGGTTCATCAAAATCTATGACTAGAATGGAAGAAGCTCAGCAGTGATTGGTTCAGCTGAGGCCACATGCTCATTCATTGAACCAATCACTATGATCAGAAGAAATTGACCCTCTTATTGATCCATCTCCCCTGACCTTGGCAACCCCAGAGGCCAGAGTCTGGAACATGACTGATAGCATACACCAAGGGGTGGTGTTTCCCCAAAAGATGGGAGGAACAGTTACCAGTTGAATAAGGGGGAGCTGTGGAGACCCCAAATCCCACCAGATGCCAACTACAGAACTCAGTCTCCATTTGTCTAAGTGTTTTTGCTGTAAGGCATCCCTTCCAATTATGACAGCTCCTTCTTATCATGGAGGTAATGGTTCAGGAATTGGGTGGCTAATTCTTTGCAGGAGCAGAAGTTGACACAATGCATATTAATAAAGACACAGAGAATATGTGCTAGGGCCTGATTCAAAGAGTCCAAAGCGAGGTGGAGAATTCTGAAGGAAGGCAATGGCTGAGTCAGCCTTGATAAGAAGCCTAAGGAAAATGCCAGAAGGGAAGACAATGAATCCGTTTAGTAAGAGAGCAGAAAGACCGGTAGCTGTGATCTTGCTTTTATTCACAAAACTCATCAAGACCAGTAAATCATCAGCTTGTGAGCAGGCTAAGGGGCAGTGGAGGCGTTTGTACCTAAGCAGGTTTTCAAGGTATGCAAGTCTTGCTGGAATCATTAATCCTCTCTCTAAGAAGTCATTAAGCATTCCTTAAGCCCAACTCCCACCCTATCCCCAAGCAGAAGCCCAAAGATCTTGAACAATTAGGCCAAGGCCACATAGGACGTGCCTTTGCTTTTAGGCAAAGTGTTCAAATATCTGCTGCTCCAACAGTGGTTCTTTATGTGGGCAATTTTCCCTCTGGCTGTCAGCCCCTTCAGGCATTATCCCAGCTAAGTGCCACCTTTCCCAGGTAACCCACATACAATGACAGATCCATGTGGGGGATACAGAGTTCTGGTTGTCTTGACCTATCTTGGTGCAGCTATGAAGGCTAGTCTGTATCCAGAACTCCCCGGGGTTCAACTGAGGCTGCTGTTGGGCCTGCATCACAGCTCAACTTGTCTCCGCCTGATCTGCTTCTTTTCTTCCCTCTCTCTCACAGTTGAGAGGTCCTAAGGTACTCCTTAATAAACATCCTTGCATGCAAACCTGACTTCCTGCTTTCTAGGAGCCTAGCCTGCCACATCCTGTCTATAAAGCTATGATCCAGCATCTGCCTCCCTCTCTGGTGTCATATCTCATGAATCTCCCTCTCACTGAGTCCACTTCGGCCACACGGACCTTCTTTTGATGCCTCAGGGTCTTCTCACTTCTGTTCCCTTTGTCTGTGAAGCCTTGCCGTTCCCCCCCCC